>NC_072734.1:130893133-131108133 GCF_026930045.1 Uloborus diversus | reverse complement strand
TTGACCATGGATTGTATGGAATTGACATCCAGTTAAGGCGACTCCATCTGAATGAGGGGAAAAATAAAAATTTTATGCGCGTATTCCGCTTATTTGAATATGCCCCTCTGCTTAATTTAGAGGCTAACATACATCTGCAAAAGCTGACATCCCTGAAAACTAATATATGCTTCCATTTCCTCGTGTAAACCAGATGTTTGCCTTTCCATACAATCCGTGGTTAGACAGTATGAAGTACACTTTTGACACGTAGTTTTAATTTTAACTTTGTCTTTGCATGTTATAGATTTCAAATGACCATTCCAAAAACGAAATATGACCGTCTGCTCCTGTCTGCTTAAACACAGAGACAGGGAGGATGTTTTCCCAGGTACCAGGAGTAGGCAGGTAGAGGTAGGACTGTAGGGTCACGAAGATTAATGAAGCGGGGATGCAATTCTGAAAAAGGAATCAAATTGAGAGAAGCCGAGCAGACCTGCGCCACTTTTAGCAAGTCTGTCTACAATCTCGTTGCGAGCTATGTTGACATAGGACGGAATCCATTGCAGGTGAATTTAATGAGGGATGGAAAGACGTTTCAATTCGTACAAAATAGCCACTCCAGTACTGCCACCCACACCATACACATTTAAAAGATATTGGATGGCACTTATTTCAGTTATGGCTCAGGTTTCGTTAAGTAATTTACACATCTTGCGAGCTGTTACCTAGCAACGAATTCGAACAACGTCATAAAAAGGGGTGTCCCCCCCCCCAAAGGGAGACAAGGTACCCCATTAAAATGCTACGAAGCACCAATCCAAGAATGAGACCTCAAAAAATAAGATGAAAACTCCCTAAAAATGTGATTAAAATTACTAACCAGTTGAAAATTTCAAAACCCCTTCTTCCAGGCACTCCTGTCAAAACCTCTCAACGATTTCGTTTGAAACATACTTCTAGGCGATACACCAACTTCAAAACTTGAATGCAATTAACACCTTAAATTTCAGTATTTAACGTATGCGATAATGTTTTTATCTGTTGAAACGGTAGTGCTTCCTGCCGAAGCAGGCAAGAACAAGAATCAAACAAAAGCACAGTCGTACCATCCTTTTCTAGAAAAAACTCGGAGCCATTTTGACTCCCTTTAACTTCGCTGTAGAGGAAGCTAGAAGTCTGAATTTTTAGTGACTAAGAGAATATAGCGAACTTTATTCGGAAATTTCGTTCCATCACTAATTGTACACGAATCATAGCTGCTGAAGTTCTTCAATTTTGTCACTGATAGCATCATCAAAAATCTAAGGCAGTTCTAGGAGACACACATGGTGAAATTTTTAATACAGTTAGTATTTATCACATAATGGCAGGAGAAATTGAAACATTCCGAGATTTAACTCGCGTAATGTAACATAAACGCTGCTATAAATTATTGTCAATTAGTTATCCAACAGATGGCACTCTTGTAAATATTCTTCTCTATGAGATAGGAAATCCTTCACTAGACATTCGCGTTGTTAGATATAATTACAAATAAAAATATAAAAAAATGACGATGCCGCAAAATTTCTCGAATGCAGCGATTTGTAAATTATCGAAATAGGCTGTTTTGAAGTTAGTTTAAAGATATTTTGGCTTTCCCAAGTTACGGTAACATTTTCATCACAATTCGTTAAATTTATTTTAATATGATTTCCTACTAAAATCTCTGCTAATGTATAAGACTTAAAAAACCATAACTGTTTCTTTCGCTTCAGTAAGCATAGTAGCAACACACTCACAGAAACACATTGCAGCACTGTATTGTTGAAGTGCTACGTCCATTGCATTAGTGGTACTTCATTTTATTCGAATTTCTATTCAAAACACAACATTTTTAACCTGTCTCATTTCACGCAAAACATAAGAAAAAAACTGAACTATATTTAATACTACTTTTTATTTTAAGGCAAATACTTTTAGAAATCAAAACATAAGCAATTTATTATTTAAAACAATTCTATATGAGAAATATTACGTTTCCTAATTAGAGAATTATTCTCTTCCATGTGGCAATCGTGACTGTCGAAAAATAGTTTTTATATTAATTGTGTTTCCAATTACAATATCTGCCAGGTGGAATTATTTAATTGATATTTCACGAAACCAGAAACTATCAATAAGTAAAACAAAAGGAACACATTCTAGCAATTTCGAAGCTTTCTTTACAGTTTAGAATACACATGTTGTATGTAGCTTCATCTTTCTCGTTTACTTAAATTGATTTCTGAGTGAGAAAACAGATATTACCTATCCCAAGTTCCACGCTTGACGCAGTAAGGCGTCTCGAGCAATGGATTGCTAGGCACGTTTTCAACTTGTCTTACATTAGCAAGCAATGACTTTAATTTAAGCTAAGTGTCTTAAAAATATTTTTAAAGAAAGAGAGAGAATGAGTGAAAAACAAGAAAAAGTTAGCATTTTTTTTTTTTTCGCAATTTAAATTCTTTCGGCAGAAAATTTAGTTAACCGGTAAGAGAATATTTTTTTCCCATGAGGTAATCGTAAATTTTAAAAAATAGTTTTGTTTTAATAGTTTTGTTTTAGTAGGATTTCCTACTAAAAATTTTGCTAGTGTATATTATATAACTGAAATTTAAGGAAACCATGAATTATCAATAGTGCAACAGAAGAAACACGTTCTGGAAATGTTAAAGCTGCAAAATTTGAACTAGCACATGACTGCCGGCAAGAAAGTAAATAATTTTTCTCTGAAAAATGCGAAGTATAAATAATAAAGCAAACACCCGTCACTCTCCTATGCCGGGCTGATGAGTGCTGATAAGCACGAAACTGCAGTCCTCGGTTGGAAATGACTGACCTGGCGGTGTATTTCACGTACTTCTGCTTTAGCCCTGGCTAATGAGCGGTAATTTACTGAATATACAAACATCTTACTATACAGTTAGGATACACATGTGTTTTATGCAGCCTCATCTTTCTCATTTACTCTCACTGAGTTCTGAGTGAGAAAACAGACATTACCTATCCCAAGCTCCACGCTTAACGCAGTAAGACGTCTCACAAGGGATTGCTAGGCAATTTTCGGGTACTCAACTAAAGCTCTGTTTAAAACCCATAACATAGCAATAGTTTCATATACATAGCAATAGTCAATATTTTCAAATCTCTATTCAGAATACAATGTTTTAAAATTACACAACACCACACAAAAATTCCTTCATTTTTTTTTTTTTAATCAAAGACGTTTAGCTATAATTATAGCAATAGTTCAATGTACATAGTAATAGTTTCAATTAATGTTTTCAGATTTCCATTTAGAGTACAATATCTTCAAATTGTCCTAAACCAATAACACCACAGGAACAAAAATCCTTCGTTTTTTTTTTTTTTCTTTTTTAAATAAAAGACGCTTAGAGGCCAAAAAAAACTGTTTCTTTCGCTACTACAAGAATTGTAGACACAAAGTCACAGCAACACATTGTAGCAATATATGAATTGTTGAGGCGCCACATCTATTGCAATAGCGGCATTTAATTTTCTTCTAATATCTACTCAGAACACAGCATCTTTTAACTTGTCTCTTATCACACAAAAAATACCGTATAAATATTTACTACTTTTTTTTTTTGGTTAAAAAAAACTTTTAGAAGCCGAGAAAAGAAAAAAAATCAAAACAGTTCTATTAGAGAAATTTTAAGTGTATGAAATGGAAAATTATTCTATTCCATAAGGCAGTCATAAAATTCCGAGAAAAGCTTCTTATTTTAATAGGATTCCCTACTAAAAACTCTGCAAGTATATATTATTTAATTGACATTTCATGAAACCATGAATTATCAATGATTACAACCGAAGCAATATATTCTAAAAATTTTGAAGCTACAGAATTTGAAATAGAACATGACTGCCGGCAGGAAAGTAAAAAATTTTTACTTGAGAAAAACGAAGTGTAAATAATAATGCAAACACCTTAATATACAGTTATAGGATACACCTGTTTAGGCAGCCTCAACTTTCTCATTTACTTGTATTGAGTTCTGAGTGAGAAACCAGACAATACCTATCCCAAGTTCCACGCTTAACGCAGTAAGGCGTCTCACAAGGGATTGCTAGGCCATTTTCGGGCACTCAACTAAAGCTGTTTAAAAGCCATAACATAGCAACAGTTTCATATACATAGCAATAGCCAATATTTTCAAATCTCTATTCAGAATACAATGTTTTAAATTTACACAACACCACAGAAAAATTCCTTCATTTTTTTTTTAAATAAAAGACGTTTAGAGGCCAAAACAAACTGTTCCTTTCGCTACTACAAGCATTGTAAACACAAATTAACAGCAACACATTGTAGCAATATACGAATTGTTGAGGCGCCACATCTATTGCAATAGCGGCATTTCATTTTCTTCTAATCTCTACTCAGAACACAGCATCTTTTAACTTGTCTCTTATCACACAAAAAATACCTTATGTATATTTACTACTTTTTTTTTTTTTTTGTTAAAAAAAACTTTTAGAAGCCGAGAAAAGAAAAAAAAATCAAAACATTTCTATTAGAGAAATTTTAAGTGTACGAAATTTAAAATTATTCTCTTCCATGAGGCAGTCACAAAATTCCCAGAAACGCTTCTTATTTTAATAGGATTCCCTACTAAAAACTCTGCAAGTATATATTATTTAATTGATATTTCATGAAACCATGAATTATCAATGATTACAACAGAAGCAATATATTCTAAAAATTTTGAAGCTACAGAATTTGGAATAGAACATGACTGCCGGCAGGAAAGTAAAAAATTTTTACTTGAGAAAAACGAAGTGTAAATAATAATGCAAACACCTTAATATACAGTTATAGGATACACCTGTTTTAGGCAGCCTCAACTTTCTCATTTATTGTATTGAGTTCTGAGTGAGAAACCAGACATTACCTATCCCAAGTTCCACGCTTAACGCAGTACGGCGTCTCACAAGGGATTGCTAGGCAATTTTCGGGCACTCAACTAAAGCTGTTTAAAAGCCATAACATAGCAACAGTTTCATATACATAGCAATAGCCAATATTTTCAAATCTCTATTCAGAATACAATGTTTTAAATTTACACAACACCACAGAAAAATTCCTTCATTTTTTTTTTAAATAAAAGACGTTTAGAGGCCAAAACAAACTGTTCCTTTCGCTACTACAAGCATTGTCGACACAAATTAACAGCAACACATTGTAGCAATATACGAATTGATGAGGGCCACATCTATTGCAATAGTGGCATTTCATTTCCTTCTAATCTCTACTCAGAACACAGCACCATTTAACTTGTCTCTTATCACACAAAAAATACCTGATGTATATTAACTATTTTTTTGGTTAAAAAAAAACTTTTGGAAGTCTAGAAAAGAAAAAAAATCAAAACATTCCAATTAGAGAAATTTTAAGTGTACGAAATTTAAAATTATTCTCTTCCATGAGGCAGTCATAAAATTGCGAGAAACGCTTCTTATTTTAATAGGATTCCCTACTAAAAACTCTGCAAGTATATATTATTTAATTGATATTTCATGAAACCATGAATTATCAATGATTACAACAGAAGCAATATATTCTAAAAATTTTGAAGCTACAGAATTTGGAATAGAACATGACTGCCGGCAGGAAAGTAAAAAATTTTTACTTGAGAAAAACGAAGTGTAAATAATAATGCAAACACCTTAATATACAGTTATAGGATACACCTGTTTTAGGCAGCCTCAACTTTCTCATTTATTGTATTGAGTTCTGAGTGAGAAACCAGACATTACCTATCCCAAGTTCCACGCTTAACGCAGTACGGCGTCTCACAAGGGATTGCTAGGCAATTTTCGGGCACTCAACTAAAGCTGTTTAAAAGCCATAACATAGCAACAGTTTCATATACATAGCAATAGCCAATATTTTCAAATCTCTATTCAGAATACAATGTTTTAAATTTACACAACACCACAGAAAAATTCCTTCATTTTTTTTTTAAATAAAAGACGTTTAGAGGCCAAAACAAACTGTTCCTTTCGCTACTACAAGCATTGTCGACACAAATTAACAGCAACACATTGTAGCAATATACGAATTGATGAGGGCCACATCTATTGCAATAGTGGCATTTCATTTCCTTCTAATCTCTACTCAGAACACAGCACCATTTAACTTGTCTCTTATCACACAAAAAATACCTGATGTATATTAACTATTTTTTTGGTTAAAAAAAAACTTTTGGAAGTCTAGAAAAGAAAAAAAAATCAAAACATTCCAATTAGAGAAATTTTAAGTGTACGAATTAGAAAATTATTCTCTTCCATGAGGCAGTCATAAAATTGCGAGAAACGCTTCTTATTTTAATAGGATTCCCTACTAAAAACTCTGCAAGTATATATTATTTAATTGATATTTCATGAAACCATGAATTATCAATGATTACAACAGAAGCAATATATTCTAAAAATTTTGAAGCTACAGAATTTGGAATAGAACATGACTGCCGGAAGGAAAGTAAAAAATTTTTACTTGAGAAAAACGAAGTGTAAATAATAATGCAAACACCTTAATATACAGTTATAGGATACACCTGTTCTAGGCAGCCTCAACTTTCTCATTTACTTGTATTGAGTTCTGAGTGAGAAACCAGACATTACCTATCCCAAGTTCCACGCTTAACGCAGTAAGGCGTCTCACAAGGGATTGCTAGGCAATTTTCGGGCACTCAACTAAAGCTGTTTAAAAGCCATAACATAGCAACAGTTTCATATACATAGCAATAGCCAATATTTTCAAATCTCTATTCAGAATACAATGTTTTAAATTTACACAACACCACAGAAAAATTCCTTCATTTTTTTTAAATAAAAGACGTTTAGAGGCCAAAACAAACTGTTCCTTTCGCTACTACAAGCATTGTCGACACAAATTAACAGCAACACATTGTAGCAATATACGAATTGATGAGGCACCACATCTATTGCAATAGTGGCATTTCATTTCCTTCTAATCTCTACTCAGAACACAGCACCATTTAACTTGTCTCTTATCACATAAAAAATACCTGATGTATATTAACTATTTTTTTGGTTAAAAAAAAACTTTTGGAAGTCTAGAAAAGAAAAAAAAATCAAAACATTCCAATTAGAGAAATTTTAAGTGTACGAATTAGAAAATTATTCCCTTCCATGAGGCAGTCATAAAATTGCGAGAAACGCTTCTTATTTTAATAGGATTCCCTACTAAAAGCTCTGCAAGTATATATTATTTAATTGATATTTCATGAAACCATGAATTATCAATGATTACAACAGAAGCAATATATTCTAAAAATTTTGAAGCTACAGAATTTGGAATAGAACATGACTGCCGGCAGGAAATTAAAAAATTTTTTACTTGAGAAAAACGAAGTGTAAATAATAATGCAAACACCTTAATATACAGTTATAGGATACACCTGTTCTAGGCAGCCTTAACTTTCTCATTTACTTGTATTGAGTTCTGAGTGAGAAACCAGACATTACCTATCCCAAGTTCCACGCTTAACGCAGTAAGGCGTCTCACAAGGGATTGCTAGGCAATTTTCGGGCACTCAACTAAAGCTGTTTAAAAGCCATAACATAGCAATAGTTTCAAATACATAGCAATAGCCAATATTTTTAAATCTCTATTCAGAATACAATCTTTTAAATTTACACAACACCACAGAAAAATTCCTTCATTTTTTGTTTTAAAATAAAAGACGTTTAGAGGCCAAAACAAACTGTTCCTTTCGCTACTACAAGCATTGTAGACACAAATTCAGAGCAACACATTGTAGCAATATACGAATTGTTGAGGCGCCACATCTATTGCAATAGTGGCATTTCATTTTCTTCTAATCTCTACTCAGAACACAGCATTTTTAAACTTGTCTTTTATCACACAAAAAATAACTGATGTATATTTACTACTTATTTTTTTGGTAAGGAAAAGACATTTAGAAGCCGAGAAAACAAAAAAAAGCCGTTTTTGTTATTCAAAACATTTTTGTTGGAGAAATTTTAAGTTTACGAATTAGAAAATCATTCTCTTCCATGAGGCAGACGTAAACTTCCGAGAATGGCTTCTTATTTTAAAAGGATTCCCTACTAAAAAATCTTCTATTATATAATATTTAATTGATACTTCATGAAACCATGAATTATCAATTATAGCAACAGAAGAAACACATTCCGGAAATTTTGAAACTTTTGAATTTGGAATAGCACATGACTACCGGCTAGAAAGTAAATACTTTTTCTTTGAAAAAAAACGAAGCATAAAATAATGCAAGCACCTTAATATACGGTTTAGGATACACATGTTTTATGCAGCCTCACCTTTCTCATTTACTAATATTGAGTTCTGAGTACGAAAACAGACATTACCTATCCCAAGCTCCACGCAGTAAGACGTCTCACAAGGGATTACTAGGTAAGTTTCGGGCACTCAACCGTTGCTCTGTTTAAAAGTCATAACATAGCAATAGTTTCATATACACAGCAATAGTTTCTTTAAATGTTTTCAAATCTCCACTCAGAATACAATATTTTCAAATTGCACAACACCACAGAAAAAATTCCTTCATTTGCTTTGTTTTCTAATTAAAAATGTTTAGAGGCCAAAGAGAAAAAAAACATATTAGTTTCTTTTGTTTCGGTAAGCATTGTAGACACAAATTCAAAGCAATACATTGTACCAAAACAAACATTGTTGAGGCGCCGCATTTACTGCAATAGTGGCATATCATTTTTTTCTATTCCCTACTCGAAACACAAAATTTTTTAACCTGTCTGATATCACACAAAAAGGAAAAAAAACTATATTTACTATTTTTTTTTGTAAGGAAATGACATTTAGAAGCCAAAATTCTTCGTTATTTAAAACATTTCATTTAGTGATATTTTGAGTATACAAATTAGAAAATCATTCTCTTTCATGAGGCGGACGTGGACTTTCGAGAAACGATTCTTATTTTAATAGGATACCCTATTAAATTTCTGTTCGTTAAAATTATTGAATTGATATTTCATGAAACCATGAACTACCAACGAGTATAACAGAAGCAAAGCATTCTGGAAATTTTGAAGCTACAGAATTTGGAATAACACGTGACTGCCGGCAGGAACGTAAATAATTTGTATTCGAAAAAAACGAAACATATGTAACTATTTAAACACCTCATAATACAGTTTAGGATACAGAGGTTTTATGCAGCCTCATCTTTCTCGTTTACTTATATTAAGCTCTGAGTAAGAAAACAGACATTACCTATCCCAAGCTCCACGCAGTAAGACGTCTCACAAGGGTTTACTAGGTAAGTTTCGGGCACTCAACCTTAGCTCTGTTTAAAAGCCATAACATGGCAATAGTTTTATATACATAGCAATAGTTTCTTTCAGTGTTTTCAAATCTCCATTCAGAATACAATATTTTCAAATGGCCCAAAACCGCAGAAAAAATTCCTTCATTTGTTTTGTTTTTTAATAAAGGACGTTTAGAGCTCAAAAAGAAAAACAAAAACTCACAGTTTCTTTTGCTTCTGTAAGCATTGTAGACACAAATTCAAAGCAACACATTGTAGCGATACAAACATTGTTGAGGCGCCGCATTTATTGCAATAGTGGCATTTCATTTTCTTCTAATCTCTACTCAGAACACAAAATTTTTTAACCTCTCTGATATCGCGAAAAAAAAAAAAAAAAAAAGCTATATTTACTACCTTTTATTTATTTATTTTTTTTTGTAAGGAAAGGACATCTAGAAGCCAAAATTCTTCGCTATTTAAAACATTTCTATTAGTGATATTTTGAGTTTACCAATTAGAAAATCATTCTCTTCCATGAGGCGGACGTGGACTTTCGAGAAACGCTTCTTATTTTAAGAGGATTCCCTATTAAATTTTTGCTCGTTTATATTATGAAATTGATATTTCATGAAACCATGAACTATACAGAAACAACTCGTTCTAAAAATTTTCAAGTTACAGAATTTTGGAAAAGCACATGGCTGCTGGCGGGAAAGTAAATAATTTTTATCCGAAAATAAACCTTAGTATAAATTATTCTGAAAACACCTTACTGTACACTTTAGGATGCACATGTTTTATGCAGCCCCAACTTTCTCATTTACTTATATTGAGTTCTGAGTGATAAAACAAACATTACCTATCCCGAAATTCGTTGCTTAACGCAGTAAGATGTCTTACTAGGGATTGCTGTGGGTAAGGGATTTTTAGCACTGAACAAAAACTCTGTTTAAAAGCTATAACAATAGCAATAGTTCAATGTACATAGTAATAGTTTCATTTAATGTTTTCAGATTTCCATTTAAAGTACAATATCTTCAAATTGTACAAAACCACCAACACCACAGAAAAAAAAATCCGTTTTTTTTTTCTTTTTTAAATGAAAGACGCATAGAGGCCAAAAAAAACTGTTTCTTTCGTTACTGTAAGCATTGTACATACAAATTCAAAGCAACACACTGCAGCCACACAAGCATTGTTGAGGCGCCGCATATATTGCAATAGTGGCATTTTATTTTCTTCTAATCTCTACTCAGAACAAAATTTTTAAATCTGTCTCATATCACATAAAAAACACCTGAACTATATTTACTACCATTTTTTAAAGAAAAGACATCTAGAAGCCGAAAAAAGAACATTTTCTTCGCTATTTAAAACATGTCTATTAGGGAAATTTTGAGTTTACAAATTAGAAAATCATTCTCTTCCATGAGGCAGTCGTGAACTTCCGAGAAACGCTTCTTATTTTAATAGGATTCCCTATTAAATTTTTTTATATTATTCAATTAATATTTCATGAAACCATGAACTATCAATGATTGCAACGGAAGCAACACATTTTAGAAATTTTGGTGCTACAGAATTTGGAATAGCACATGATTGCCAGCCTGGGTAGTAAATTTTTATTGGAATAAAATCGAAGCATAAATAATTAGTCTAACACCTTTCTATACAGTTCAAGATACACATGTCAATGCAGTTTCAACTTTTTCATTTACTTATATTGAGTTCTGAGTGAGAAAACAGAGGTGGTATTGTAAAAGCTATTCGTAAAAAGTTATATACCGCCTATTTTTTCTTCTCTCAATTTTTAATTTCAATTTTGTTGGTGGCTGTAGAATTACTGTAAAAAGATATTAAGATCAACTATAACTTTTTAGCGTTTTAAGCAAGAAACCATATTCTTATTCCATTTCATACTTTTTAGCACAAAATAAGCTTACAGAAATATTCTTTAGAATTAAAAAACATTTTTTGATATTTTCTTACATGCTGTTATGTTGGTATGCGATTGCCAAGTCACTATTTGTTATAGAAGTAACGATGTCTAATACTAATATGGTCACTATACTTATTGCAAGACTTATTTATAGGAAAAACATATGGCAAAGTTGTTAAATAGGTGCTTCCCAAGATACTTATTAAAACAATTAACTTGAATTTACGTCGGGTTACTACTTTTTATCGTGGAAGAGAGACTTGCATTTTTGTACCTTTTATGTTTTTGGTAGGATAAACTTTTATAGAACAACCTGTTCGCAACGAAATATTTAGTTTCACCTCTTGTTCCATCAAAACTAAAAACCAGCTAATCGCAGTCGAGATACCTTACTTCATCCTTAATGAAGAAGGATGAAGTACTGGAATTAGAACTGGGTAAATAATGTTGCTCTTGCACTTTTGCTCATTTTATGTTTTTGGTGGGATATTCATATTCCGGTGTACAGTCACGAAAATTTTCAAATTTTAAAGCATTGAAACTGTTAGAACGTGCTTCCAGCTTTGTATTTACTAATAGTTCACGTTTTCATTTAAAAAAAAAAAAAGCAAATAATAAATACGCAAATTTTTTAGTTGGGCAGAAAGAATATATTTTTGCCTAGAATATATCCACCCGAAGGAAAATGATACGCTAAATTTTCTTCCAAAAGAAATGTTTTTAATTAGAACAAGAAAAGCGTTTTCTATTAAAAACAAAATGAAAGGAAAATGAACGAAGAGCCTTTTGAATTAAAAACCTTTTTTTTTAATTTTATTCCTTCTATTATATGCCAAATACTTTCTGTATTAAAAATCCCAAGGGCGATTCTCGAAAAAACGTCCCGTGCGTAACGTTAAGTTTCTTACATTTTATTCCAAATAACTATTAATTAAAAATGGGATTAACTGTTATGCTTTCATAGTATATTAAAGCATTCATTATTCCCCAACAGCATTATTTTTTGAAGGCATTGGTTATCTGGAAAAAATTTAAAACTTAGCTTTACGCACGGGAATTTTTTTCCGAGAATCGCCCCAAAGTATTTTTGCTTGTGTCATAGATTTTTGATGATCCCTGTCAGAGTAAAATCATCTCTCCCAATGATAAAATTCAAGAACTTCGGCTGGTAATAATTCGTAATCTATTAGTATAATTGGAGCGAAATTCTCTAATATAGCTCGCTATCGCATGTTCTCTTAGTCACTAAAATTTCAATCTTATAGTTTTATCCACAACAAAGTAACAGGGGGTCAAAGAGTCCGTGAGTTGCTTCGAGAGAATAATGGTTCGACTGTGCTTTTATTTGACTCGACTTGGCTTATTTTTGCTCGACCAAATAGGGTATTTCAGTTCATTCTGGATGAAACAGCAATGCTCAAATGCATTAGAACTTAGTCTTCGGCTTCAAAAAATTGCTAATAGTTTGGAAAATTCCGAAGACTCCCAGCTATCGAAATCTTTCCGTAAAATAAATAACATAGACAGTATCCATTAAATATTATTAAATCAAAACAAATTAATTACATGTCGTAGCAGCCACTGAAATCGTTAGAAACTAATGACAAGAGGGCCCACAAGAAGGAGGTTCATTGAAGTTCAGACAGTAGGTAGTTTTCACGGCATTTCCACCTTATTTTGGGAGGTCACATTCTTAAAGGGGTGCTCCGCAGCATTTACAAAAGAGGTCACTGACGACATTTTGTGAGGGGGTGGCGATGGACAACCCTGGCTATAACGTCGTGTGATTGGACTTAATTTCGCAATCATTGTTAAGTAACATCTCTGAAGTTGTAGTTGTTTAACTTTCATTATTAAATGTTGAAGTAAACAATGACTATTCACATGAAAATCTTCTTAATTCCTTTAAAGGTTTGGCAAAGGAAGTAAAAGTTTCTTTCCCCTTTTTTTTCAGATGGCAAAGATATGTTTATTTTCAAAAAAAATCTAACATCTGGTAGGCATAAATATTTGGAATAGTGGCGAGTAACTCCTTGATTACGAGTGTACGCATATTTCTTTTATTTCACAGCTACACAAGCAGAGTATTTCTCACAAAACATAAAAGAAAGGAGGGCGTTATCTATAGATAACTAATTGGCAATAATGGAAAGCAGCTCTAAAACTACACGGCGTGACAGAAATTTTTGAATGTTTCCATTTCCCTTTTATTACATACTAAATAATTGCATTAAAGTTTCAAGCTTGTGTGACTGCTAGGAGTACCTTAGAATTTTAATGATTTTTTTTTTCATACATCTGTCAGTGACAAAATTCAAGTATTTTGGTTGGAAATAGTTCGTAAACTATTGGTATAAATTGATCGTAAGTTGCAAATCTAACCCGCTCTTGCATATGTTATCTTAGTCCATTAAAAATCATGCTTTTTGCTTTACCACAATTATATTACATGGAGGGGGGGGGGGGGTCTAAAATGCCCTGAATTGCTTCGAGAAATAAATGGAACGGCTATGTTTTTGTTTGTCTAGATTTGGATTGCTTGATTTGGAAAGGACACAGCGGTGCCCCCAGAAAAATTTTGATTTAAAAAAAACTATTTTAGTTATTCAAACACTTTTCTACACAGATTATTAAAAATTTTGTTGATGAGAATAGATATCATCTCAACCACGTTTCACACTTAATGCGATAAGACAATTTACGTGAGAATTTTGGGCAAGTGCATTGTTTCCTGAGAAAGAGGTAGAAACTCTTTTAGAAGAAAATTGTTTTTGCAACGAAGTTTGTTTATCAACTAGGAGGCTAAAGTCATGTTGTTTTCGCTCGCAGACCTGAATACGCTGCCAAGAGGAAGTCGATGGTCAACAGAACTGGCTATTTCTCGCCAACTTTTGTCACCGAATTGGCTGAAAGAATGATAATTGGTGGTTTCAATTAATTTGTCTGCAAATTAAAGTTTTACAAAGATGAAGTCAAGCGAGATAGGTTTATCTTAAAAATTCGAATGTTTTAATACTTTGTTTGACTTTCAAAAACCAGTGGTTCTCACCAGGAAACATCACGATCAAGGAAATTCAAAAAAATTCCAAATTGGTGGCATTCGAAAGAGCATTGGAAAACATGTTTATGGCACTGAAACTACGTGCCCTCGTGACCACGTTATCGAAATATGATGTCTTAAAAATTGCCGAAATTTTTAGTAAATTCGCCAAATTTAGCGAGTTTTGTTCAGAAATGGAAGGTACAGCGCGAATTCAACATCTGCATCTGACAAGACATTTCACTTCCATATTTGGTCACCACCAAAGCGCGTGAGAAATATCGCATTAATTCTTTACTCGGGGTGACTACCATGGCGCGGGGTTTCGTGGCACAGATTGCGGCATTAAAATTTTTAGAGCCTTGTGTTCCGGGATATTAACGTGCAACTGTATAGGGGAAAACGCCACAGCCCGAAATATTTGTTTTATTTTATTGTAAAAACAATGGAATTTTTTGTTATTCTTAAGACTGTCTGTTAAAAAACTGATGTTTAAAACTTTTATGCTTCTGCGGGTGAAATATTTCCACTGAAAGAGTTTATTCGATGATGAAACTGTTTTGAAAAAAATATGATAACCGTAGAGAAACGGTAAACAAACTTTAAAGTCTTTTTTTTTTTTTGAAAAGTCGTAAATCTAAGTCTTCAACAGTATCTAAATACGAAGAAAACGACATTTTTAAAGATTTCAAACCATGTTCTCAAATTAAAAAAAAAAACGATTTCTGTCAGTTATTTCCAGTGTGTTTTTCGTTATGTGTATCGTTTTCAAGTTATGTGTAAACCCTCTAACAAGTCAAATAAAAAAAAAACTGTATTGATTTTTATTTTGCTCGTATTTGAATTCCCTTTTAACGTGAAACATAATTGGTAAAAGTGACTTCAGTATTTTTAAAAATGACTAAATAACATGCAATATGATGTGCATTTACGTTATAGCGACTTTCAGTTGCAGTGACAGACTTTTTCGAACTACAGGGGTTGTTGTAATGAACGTCGACTATAAAATTTTTGATAAGAATCTGTTATGAAGTAATTTCCGACATCGTTAGTTTTGCTGTGCAAATTTTTGACATTTACTATCCGTTGTTTTCTTTTTTTTAGTTATTATTTTTTTCGATTTTAAATTAAACATTTTCGCTAGCAGTGGTCAGACAATAAAACTTCATGAATGATAATAACTTTTGAAAAAATAAATAAGAGCTGGGATACTACAATCCATGATCATGTTCTTTCAACATCAAAAACTATCCATTTTATTTTCAATATATAAGCTTTAATAAGCATGTTTTTTTACTTATTCATATTAATTCTCGTACATAATTATTAATTACTTACAACACATTTCATTACAAGAGTACAAACTTAAATTAATTAAGTAAAATACACTTGAAATGCACTTAAATTCTGAAATGCATTATTATCACGATTACAAAGTTAAATCCTACGTTCAATTTCGTTATAAAGTTGTAGCTCCTCTGGATAAAGCTCACTAGTTTCCATTTCACAGGCTTCATAGTTACTTTTTAATTTTACCCACACAAGTAAAGGGTTAATTCGAAACATCGTTTACGCGCTTTGCAGATGACCAGAAATGGAAATGAGAGTCTTGCTAGACGCAGACGATGAAATCACGTGGTATTTTCCATTTCTTGCCAAGTCTTTAAATTTGGCGAATTTTCGTAAGATTTCGACAGACTTTGATCCCCCATATCTCAAAAACAACAGGACGAGGGCACGCAATATTTGGGTCAAATTTTTTTCTAAAGATACTCTTTCAAATGCGACCATTTTAAACTTTTTTCATGATTACTGAACTCGTGATGTTTCCTGGTCAGAGCGATGAGATTTCAGACAGACGCGCACAGATTTTAATAGTATAGACTAGTCGCATCGGCTTTACTAAATACGGAGGCTCATACCACCAGCCTAAGGCGGGTTGGTGTACGAGTACCTCGTATTGCACCTTCTTTCCCGGAACGAAATGTCTGCCTGAAGTAGTCAATACCCACAGGGGCAAGCACAGCGTTGGGGGCGGGGGGAGAAGGAACACTTGTTGACCCGGGCCGTAGGCTGAAAGCGGCCCGAGATTTTTTTTTAAATGGGGAGTAAAATATATGTGTAGGGACATAGGGGTAAACAATAAGGGAAAGGGACCCGTAAAAGTTACCAAAATTTCTGTGCATGCCCCATGAATGCCCATAGACATTGCAGATACATATTTTTTTTTTGGAATTGAATAAAATCATCTGTGAGAAGCATAGCCTCAAAATTTTAAAATTTTGATCAAAAACACTAAAATGCTCTCCAATTTTTAATACAGTAAAAAGGTCATATTTTTGCTTTGAAAGAAATCAACTATGAAGAAATCTGATGATCAAACCTCAAAAGTTTCAGGCAAGTATTCTTGGAGAGAGCAAAATGCCTCCTTTGGCACTTGAATTGGTTCGTAAATCTAGTACAACAAGCATTTTTTAGATTTTCAATATAAAAGTTTTCATTCATTACATGTTTAGATTATAAAGATAATCAGATCACATTTCACAGCAGCTTGATCTGTTCTATTCCCGGAAAGAAGCACACTGCGCCCTTCGCCCCCCACAGTCGTGCCAGAAGAGACGAGACGAACATTTGTCAATTAGGTTGCCTTCGTTCTGCAACTGTTCCAGAGTAAAATGTATTATCGACTCCACAAGCGTTGTAGAATTACGGACTTAGAAAGAAAATGAGACTCCGACTTTTTAAATTTAAAAGTTTCTACTCCCGACTCCTTTACCCCAAAATGAGATCGATTTCGATTATGACTCCACAGCCCTGGTTTTTACTGTGAAATAATTTTGTTGCTGTGATTTGTTTTTATTTCCACTCTAAAACTCTAATTTATGTATTCTATTTTTGGCAACAGCGAACAAAGCGACATTTGGAATTCTTTGTTTTATCAGAGCTGTGTAGACTATTTTGTTTTCTTGAAGATGAAAATTTGTTTGTTGATTTATTTATTTTTTATGTCTATTCCATCAGATGAACGAGGTATATTTTCTTGCAGGAACTCAGCTTAAAATGTTAAAAAAGGCATGATTGGCTGTCTTAGCTAATTTAGAGAATATTGATTTGGCTCGTTTAGTTCTGGACGGAACTTCTAGTTTGATCGACCAATTGAGAAACAAAATCTGATATGGACTTAACATTACTTCTTTGTACACCTGCGCTAAATATTCCATAGTTTAAATGAATAAAAAATGAATGTGTTCCCTCATAAACGCACATTAAAAGTTGTTCTTCTGAATTAGTATACATTTTTTATAAAATATTTGCTTTCGTATACTTCGTATTTGCCTCGACACTTTTATAAGAGGTGAAGCATGGTAGAAATAGATAAGTGCAGCGTCAAATTCCAAGTAAAAAAATCTTTGATGCTTTCGTTAGCATCTGAAATCGCATATTAAAAACTAAATACGACTCTTAAGAACAAAACTGCAACAAAAAAAGTACCTTAGAGTTATGAAAATAATATTTTAAATTCATACACCCTCTAGTTAAATGTAACCTTAAATTTAAAAAAAGGCAATTTTTGAAAATTTCATAATAGAAATATCGGCAGTGTTTAACATTGGTTCTATAAGAATTGTACCTAATATCGGCTACATCAAAAAATTAAGTCTGAATTCGGCATGTCAATTTTGGGGTAAAACTTGCCGAAAATTTGAAGATAAGTCGCTAATTTAAGACGCTATATCAGTTTACATTACGCGAAATACGACTTGAAATTAAGATAGATTCGCCTCAATGAAACAAGTAAAGTTCCTGGAAGATGGTCGAAATGGATAAACAATTGGGGTTGTTCATGCCCATTCGTTCCTTTTTACGGACGTGAAGAAAAAGGAGACAAAAGAAAATTTCTGTTAAAATTTGAGTCAGAAATTTATAGATTTTGTAATTTTTCCTTTGCTTTGTTTAAGAAAGTAAAAGTAGCTGCATAGCTATATATCATACAAATACTAAACACAAAATTTCAACATTGCACAATAAACCATTTCGGAGTGACGCAAAGTATTTTTGCATATACGCAAAAATATATACGTACATGCAGACGTTCAGCAGATTGCAACCAAGAAGAGAGGCGCGCAACCATATGCGTGGCCAGTATTTCCGCTGCGGAGGAGTCAGCAAAGGCGCAACAAGTTAGTGTTCCATTTAGTGATTCCGCCCCCCCCCCTTTTTTTTTTTAAATCTTTCGCTAGCTTGAACTATCATTATACGAAATAAAGGAGAAAAAAATGTAAACTATATGAGCTTTGCATACAACGAATTTTGTACGGGGTGAAGGGGGTTGACACCACAAATTACTGCCCCGCGGACACCCTTGCTAGGTACGCCACAGTTGTTTAAGTGATCAAACATGAAGCAATACAATTTACAAAGCATAACACCGTTGCATTTCGTAGATGAAGTTATAACATGGTGATTTTCGGTAATTAAATTTCTTCTCACAAAAGTAGAAGCATTACTCAAGCTTAAAACTTAGTATCCAAGGACGGATACAAACTAATATTGTAGGTGGGGGGGGGGGCGGACATTCTAAAGAATGACATACCCGAACCAACTCTACATAAACGAACCTACGGCTTTAGGAACAATAAATTTATAAAACGGCTTAGATTTCAATAAAAGCACCAAAACGGCGAGGAACTTAAGTCACTTCGTAGAGCATAAAAGTTACTACATAATTAATGTCATGAGCAATTAAAAAAAGTAATATTTGAAATATCTCCTTTTAAAAATAATTAATGAATTGAAAAGATTACTGAAATGGTTTGAATTTCATTCATAAACCGTTTGAACACAATGAGGACGGATAATAGTGTCGACGGGGGAGGGCTCATGACCCGTATTGCCGTATTTACCATCCCCTGATAGCATCAGCACTTGCTTAACTGTGCTACAATACAAGTTACAACGAATAACGTTTTTTTTCCCGCTCTAATAAACATTTTAAAAAGATCAGAACAAACTATAACGACTGAAAAAAATATGTTTTGAACAATTCCATTTATGTTCATTAAAATTATGAACTCGATTATATACCATATTTTGAAATAATATTCCATTTCAATGAACGAAAAATTAGCAGTAGTCATATTTCAGTTTTTCGTAGCATAATACACAACAAATTAAGGCCTCGTAATTTTTAACCAAAGTCATATTATACCAATTCCTATCACCCTAACTTCATATTAGAGAAACCTTTTACAACAACTATATAGAAATCTTTACTGGGGTGTATAATTCGCAACTTCAATAAACTATAGGGGGCACTGCAGCCACCGTCTAATGATGGCGGATGAAAAGGTAAAACAAACGAAAACGAATTAAGTAACGCATAAAATGCTAATAAGCCTAGTAATTTTTGTTTGAATGTATGATTTTTATGTTTTATTCTTTTGAAATCATTTTTTTAAGTCTTGCGGATATTCTGCCCCACGTAGAAAGAAATGAGAAAACAAGAAAGAAGTCCAAACGTCAGAAATTATTGCAAATCACATAGTTCGTAGTTCTCAATGAGCCATTTTCATGATGTTGAATTCGATAATATCAATTCTTCATGGATGTGGCCATGAGACTGATAAGATTAACATTTAATACTAAATAATAATTTAATTATATGACAATACGATAAGTAGGTTATCAAAAGAGGAAGATTATATTTCTTTGTTTTGTTTGGCTAGTGTAATGCTAATTGTTTTATATTTGTAGCTGAGTTATTTTTCAAATTGCCGAATCGTTTAATTTTAATTTTTTCTGTTTCAAATGTTTTTAATTTTTGAATCAAATGATTTAATTTTGTTATGCGATGCAAATCACCAAGAAAATTCTCACGGATAAATGGTGGTAATTTTCTTTTCAAATGATCTTCCATTATTTCTTACTAGTGGTACCTGCACGGCTTTGCCCGTAAGAGAAAATTTAAAAGGTCTTTTGGTTCGCCTGTATATTTACAAATAATGTATGGTGAATTTTCTCGCCAATTGGCTTGTACCCATGTTACGGTTCCACGTTATGATAATTTCGTGATTTACTCGTCCATCTTTTGATAATTTTGTTCTTAAAATTGGAATAGAAAAAAAAACCACATCGAATTTTCGAAAAATCGTGTCGAGGTGCACACCCGCATGCTACAAACTAACTTTGTGCCAAATTTCATGAAAATCGGCCGAACGGTCTTGGCGCTATGCGCGTCACAGAGATCCTGACAGACAGAGATCCGGACAGAGAGACTTTCAGTTTTATTATTAGTAAAGAAAACATCGAAATCTGCAATCTTACCTTTATCTTTTAATCAATTGATAAGCGAAATCTTGCGGCAAGTGTTCTTAGCTCGCGCAATACTAAAACTATAACCCTAAACTAATTTTTGGCGAAACTCTTCAGCCGATAATGTAAGCATAAAATAAAAGAAAGTTAGTATTAGCATAAGCTAGAATAAATAAAAGAAAGTTAAGCAAACTATTTTAGCGATAAAAATTCTCAGCTTTTGTTTTTGCTAGTTCAAATTCTAAACACTATTTCTTGGCTAAACATTTTTCATTTCGTTCTACGATAATATTTCCAAGAAAATATTATCTTAATATAGTATCGAAGTATAATATTTTCAAGAAAATATTTTGCATACTCTCTAATGTTCATCCCAACTAAATGCTGCAGTAAAACAAGGTTAGTTAAATTAATTATTTTCAAAAGGCAGAGATGAAAGCCCGAATTATTCAGCTGATTATATATCTTCTTTCCAGCTTAAGATTTAAAAAAAAAACCTCATATTCTTACAAATTCACACAAAACAATAAAAATATTTACCTGGTAAAACTTGATGTTTCAAAAAAAAAAAAAAAAAAATGCTTCCAACAGACGAGCGTATTCGTTGTTACTTTCATGCCAATACGAAGTGTGTTAATCCATAGTTTTCTTCTGTTTACGCTTTCGCTATTTACGACAATCAACTCACTTTTCAGGAGGGGAGAATGGAAACTAACATTATTTTGAGCAGCTCGGGGGGGGGGGGGGACAATCTGTTGCTGAAAGCAATCGAAGACACATCGAATGAGAGAATGCGTTAACAAATACTCATAACAAACTGCCTATGTTTACCTTAACAGACACACGTGGAACGCAATGTTTTACCTTTTTCTGTAATTTTATAAATCACCGCAAAGTAGCGTATTCGAGCGCTGAAGTTGCGAATAAGCTGCAACTGAGATCATTGGACTATAACTGAATCATTTAATTATTTTTACTGTAACTAAGCAAACCTATATTCTCGAAACAAATTTAAAAATACGTTATATACTGAGTGAAATTTACAAATAAACTGCTCCCATGTACTTACAGAGGTATTTAAATTGAAAATAAAACACGTAATTACAGTTTAAAAAATATTGAAATTCCTCACTTGTCGTAAAAATTGCTCAGAAATGAATAATCCCACCCTATAAAAGAATTCGAAGCATGCTGAATTAATATACTCCCTATTTATTTATTTTTACCTCAAATATACTAACATGCAGTCAAAGGTGCCCGGAGCCAAATGTTTTTTGTTAGGGGGGGGGGGGTTGAATGAAATTCTGAATTTTACCGAATATGAAAAAAAGAAAGAAAAGCACGTGCATGCATACAGACATTCCAACATTTAATGAGAAAATACATTAGGCTAAAAAATATTTTTATAAAACTGCAATTTTGCAATACTGTCTTCAAATTTTCAGGATCAGTCAAATTTTCCCAAACAAGAAAACATTTTGGGAGGTCATGAAGACTGGTGACCTCCCATCGGGGAGCCCCTGCATGCAGCAACCGTCCTGTAACAACCGTATCTGCACAGTCTTACTGCAACCTCAATGATCATTACAAGCAAAACAGAATAATTTGCGACCGACTACTGCGTCCGACTTTATCAACAGCACTTGCGAGTTCATGTACTCTGACATGAACTTTGAATTATCATTACATGTTGTAAATACAGCAGAACCTTATTAATCCAATATAATTGGGGACGGGATGCCCATCCCCCCAAAGTTCAATGGCACTCCCCCCCCCCCTCCCCCTCCCAATTTGTCTCAACCCTCTTTCCCTTTTTATTTTTTAACTCTTTATTTTATTTATTCATTTTTTTGAGTATTTTTTACTGATTTATTTTTAATTATTATTATTTTGTTATAGAAAAGTTCTGTGCTACACCAATAATACACACACACAAACTAAATAAATAAAATATAAACACTATAAAATAAATAATTTAAATTAAAAATAAATCAATAACAAAATTTTTAAAAATTAAAAAATCTCAACCCCCCTCCCCCCCCCCCCAAAGAAAAAAATTGTTGGCGCACCTTGCGCCATAATTCCCCCCTGTGGGCACCTTTGATTGGAGATTCAGACCGACAAAATTTAGAAGAAAAAAAGGTATGGATTGAACAGAATAAATTTAAAATTGAGCCAAGTTGCATAAACAATTAACAGTTAAAATTATACTTTAAATTCAAGAGAATGATGTATAAAACTGCATAACAGAAAATTGCCAAAATACATTGAAAAATACTTTATTGTACAAACTCGGCTTTGATTTATACAATTTGTGCATCTAAATCGTGACCGGATTATGCGAAATCCTGTTTAATGAGAGTCCGGTTTGATGAACATGTACTCTATCATCAGTTATTTATTTTCTATGAATAATAAAAGAAAATGTGTTCAGGTTTATCATCACATTATTCCAGGCAGGGGGGGGGGGATTGCAAAGTCGATGCAAAATATTGCCCATAAATATTATATATGTACAGCTACAAGTAGGTAATTTTATTTCAGTTGTTTTTATACTTATTTTAGCAAGACAACAAATTTATGTTTTTACGCGATTTTGTGGGAATATAAAGATTTGATTTAAATGTCACTCAAATACTGTTATATTTTATTCAATTTGAAGTATTTATGTCGTCTTAAGAACAAAGATTTTCAGCGAAAGTGGAACATACTATTACTTCTAAATATGCAGTTACATAGTCCACTAGTCCTGCCTTGTTCCGCCGACGAAAAAATCTAGCCTTTCTTGTCCAATTTTTTGCATGTTTTAAGTTAGGGCAAAAATTATCACTTACGAACAAACCACTTTTGTCCAAATAGTTTTCTTAAATACTTGTAGGTAAATGCCTGGAATAGTTAAAAGTAACCATCGTATTTTCAAACACGTTCTACTTTCTTAGAAAAAAAACACAATGATACAGAATCGCAACAGAAGGTAGTTCCAAAGAGTGCGATATAAATCACGTCTATATTCATAATTAAAATAAGAAATGCGATCAAAAAACGGACTACTGTCAGTAGAAAAACGTCCACTTACCTTGTGCTGTTGAAAACCAACTAATCAAACTTAAGACCAACAGACGCGTTCAAGTCGACACACACATTATACTTGAATGTTTCAAAGTTGCAGTCAACAGTCCTAACAATTATGTCGTATTCTTCTTGAACCGTTTCAGCCTTGCACCTTTGAGTCAAAAAGCAATTAAGCAGCGTCAAGTCTTAATTATTCAGATATCTAAAGAACCATTTCAGCTCGAAAACTAAACGATATCAGTCCATAAGATTTTGCATCCAGGTACAAGTGTAGCTGCGATCGGCACCGAATCTTGATAGCACAGAACCGCATAAAAGTTTCATTAAAATCACAAACTTACAGATTTCACAATCTCAAATTTTTATTCCTGCTCAGAGCAATTTAATTCATCGTGTTTAAAAACTGTTACCATTTTTAACCATTAAGCTAAAGTTTTGCAAATTTTTAACTTACTACGCCATTTGACTCAGACGAACAATAGCGAAAAGGCACCAACGTCTTCTCGATAGTCTCCGACAGCAGGACAACCAGTTTGTGAAAAAGTAATTACGTGAAGTTACGAAAAAACAGCCTTAACAACACACTCGCTTAAAATTTAAAATATTATCAGATTGACTGTTTGCATTTTACTAACAAAGCTACTTAGGGTTGACCGACAAACGGAATGAATGTGAAAGCAAAAATTCCCGCATGCGCAATAGATTTCTGTAAGACTTCTAAAGCGTTGATCCCCAACGTGGGGGCGATTTGACGCCCTGAGTATTTAAGACAAAATAACAAAAATAAAAACCCAGTGAATATCAAAGCTGAAAAAGTATACGCGACCGATTGATAAGAGTTTAATCAAGGAAACATAAGTTTAAAATTAAACAAATTAAAGTTCATGAATTTCTTCCTCGCACCCTTCTTTGAACCGTGAGGATGTTTTTCATCATTAATCCCCGTTTATAAATTTTTAAATTTTCCTTTTTTTTTTTAACTTCTACTTAAATAAGAAGTTCCGTCCGGAACGAAACGAGCCTACTTTCCCGTACACAAACATCGACTTTCTAGTATCTAATCAATATTCTCAAAATTAGCTGAGTGCGAATTATGTCAAACTTTTTAACATTTTAAGCTAATTTCTAGAAAGAAGATATGCCTCTCTCATACAAAGAAATGTTATTGTAAAAAATAAATAAACAAACAATGTATTAGCACATTTTTAAAAAAAGCAACTAATGTATATATTTTCCATTTAAAAAAATCTTTTATCGCTTTTAAAAAGTAAAAAGAAAAGAAATAAAAAAGCTCATTAAAATGTATACATTATCTCAAAAAAAAGAAAGAAAGAAAGAAAGAAAGAAATCATTTATTTTTCTTCCTTGGCAAAAAAAAAATTTTAAAAATGAATAAATATACTTTAATAAGTATTTAAAAATAATGTAAATTTGGAAAGGTAATTTTATTCATTAAAAAAATCTGCACAGCTCTTTATGTTAAAACATAAAGAACTCCGAATTCCGCTTCATTAACTGCTGCTAAAAACGGAATACATAAATTAAAACTTTAGAGCTAAAATAAAAAGTCGGAGTCGGCTATTTTCCCTCAAAACCAGTAATGCCACTGTTTGCGGAATCAGAGTTGGATTTATTTTGGGATGAAGGAGTCAGAGTCAAAAACTTTAAGATTCCAAGAGTCGGAGTCAGTCATTTTCCCTCCGTTTGTAAATTTTTGCAAGAGCTACGGACTCGGAGTCGGTACTCGAAAAATTCTAGGAGTCGGGAGTTGGTCATCAAGAGCTATTTCCTACAAAGTTTTGAAGCAAATCCGCCTACAGTTCGAAATTGCATGGAAAATTGTTCGAATCAAAGGGATATTTTTATACGTGTTTTTTATCAAGAGCTTTTTCCGACAAAGTTAGTTTGAAGCAAGTTCGTCTTTTCGCTTAGAATTCATATTTAAGTTGATGTATATGTCCTCGTATGCGCTAATATTAAGTTTTTTTGAATTGCTCAAATTGAACAAAAATTGTTCAAAACAAAAAATTAAATGTGGAAGTGAGTTGTACTCGCCGAGATCTTTCGAACAAAAAAAGGTTGTTCGAATCGGACTATTCATTCAAAAGTTATTTGGGGGGGGGGGGCGGAGAGATACAGACAGACCGACCGACAGACACATTTTTCCCATCTCAATATCCTGCTTTCCAATTTTTAATTTTTCGATTTTTATTTATTCAATTCTGTATTTATTTTCGGCAATGTTTTTTTTTTTTTCATTTTGCTATATTTTATGATTTTTATGATGCATTAAGTTTTCTTTCGTGATTTTTTTTCTGCCAAATGATGATAATTTTGCCGAATCGAATTTCAAATTTCGCTGAATCGTCCGACAAAATTTGCCGAATAAGGAAATTTTTCCGGGGTGCCCCTGCTTTTGAAACATATTTTCACGACACTCCATCATTTTTTAGCCTGTTGTTTGTTCGAATGGAAAATTTAACATTTCAGTATGTAACAATGCCAAAAGAAAATGTTACATTACGAGTAATTAAAGCATATTTTCCGAATCATTTTTATCACCACGCAAGTTGGGCCCATTTCTTCAGTCGGTTGGTACTACAGCGAATGCTTCTCTTCTAAGAACTCGCTATATACAGACGTTTGATTTATATAATGGGGTTATTTCCATCAGTCAAACGTACTACTTTTAGTCACTAAAGTTGGTAGAATGAGCAAAATAATAATAATAACATGGAGCGAGAAAAATCTTTTGTTTTCAGAACGTTTAATTTTTATTTATTTTAAATGTCCGATTTTTCAAATAAGGCGTGGTCTTTATGACGTCACAAGAGATGAACTTAGGTGCGCTACTCCAATGGCGCACTGAATGCTTACGCTTGCTGTCTACCGCGTTTCCACGATAGGATGATTAAGAAGCGAATTAAAGATTGCGTTCTAAGCTTGCTATCAACCATATCGTTGCCAGTACATGTGGGTAAAGAAGCGAATTAAATATTGCGCTCTGCCCTAATGGCATCAGTGAATGACATTTCGTCACTTGTGATGTCATGCGCAGAAGCGGAAAAAATAAAATTGAATCTGCGCACAGATTAAAATTATTTTTAAAAAATATTAAACTTTGTCAAATTATTTTTAAAATGGTCAAATCCTATGTTTTTAAGCATGCTCTTTCAGAAAAACATACTTTTAAAATTTGGAAACGACCCCATTATTTACTTACTTTCTCTGTATTTCGAATATCATTACAGTTGGTTCCTCGCAATAAGCAATGATTAGCGTAACCTAAATACTTGTCTTACATTCTGTTATTGGTAAGAAAATGAATCACGGAAGCTCGTCCGAAATTTCTGGTTGTGGTTTTAGGGTCACAGATCAGAATCAGTCGAGTGAAAATATAGTAGTATTTTTCTTTTATTATAAACTTATTCAGTTTCCAGACGAGTAAAAATAACGAGAAAATTAAAGGATTTCCTTCGAGTAAGAAAAGTTGGTTTGTTTTCAAAATCTATTCTTCTCTATCTCTCTTTTTTCGTGTTTTCATGCTTTCAGTTGCAGCCTGTTCAAATGGCACGAAATTCAACCCTCTCGCGAGTCTTCCTACAACGAAGCTAATCCTTCTGCGCCGCACAAGGCGAACATCAACAAGTGGTTTCTTATGTCGAATTCTTGAGCGAATCCAAAAGAACAAACTAGGCTCTAAAGAGATTACAAAAGCTTTGTACTTTTCTTCCCAGTCAGTGTCTAAAATACACTTTGATTGCGCGCTCTCCAAAGCGTTCTTCAAAGAAAAAAAAAGATGTCTGCTGCCGTAACCGCTGGGAATTCCCTTTCCTTTACCTCATATAACATTTGAGGATGAATATCACAAAGAGATTTTTATTTATTTTTTTTTAAACGTGTTATGAAGTCGCATTCAGAAACAAGAATTTTGAATGCAGTTAATAGAATTAATTAAAGAAGATTATCATTAACGTCTTTGTTTGGCTTGGTAAGCACTTCTAGCAAAAGCATGCCTTTTTAGTACAATTTGGAATTTTATGCACGAAAAAAAATTCTCATGCTTGAAAGAAAATGTGTTTTAATTTAGTTCTAAATATAAATAGTCGCTATTTTCTCGGAATAATGACTGAAATTGAACTAATCGAGAACTCATCAATAAAAACTAACAAAATGCAGCAGCAATAAAAAAATGTATAAAAAAACAAAAAGAACTACCAAGTATCAGTGGCGTTGCTAAGGAGGGGGCGGGAGCGGGGGGGGGGCAGTCTGCCCTGGGTGTCACCCGTCTGCGGGGGGGAGGTTGACAACCACAGTGGAAATGCAAGTTTTTGAAAAATATAGTGCTAAAATGCATTTTTAAGACTACAAATTTGTACTTTTTCCGGAGGGGGGATAAAACCAGAAATTACCTCCCCGGTACTATACAGGATCTTCATAATGAAATTTCAAACTGAAATGGCCACCAAAAAAAGAATTGCAGGACCTGGTCTTTTTTATGGTATCACCTGATCATGGGGAGGTTGAAGGTTATTCCTACATCCATGCACTTCACAAGTAGTCAGGGGATTTTTTTTTCTGCGAAAAAAGAAAGTGCAAAAGTATGCAACATTCTCAACGGCAGAAGAAATGAAATCATCGATTTAAACCGCCTCTAATCGTTTGATGTGCGATTCTCTTTACATCGATATCATAAATAATTTAACGGAATAGAAAGATACGATTCGTTAATTTTCTTCTTGATATGCCAGAAACAACTGTTGGGAAAATAGTAATGCGGTTTACAGGGGTGCTCTCCCCCTCAGATGCACCCCTTTAAATTCTACGGAGCACCCTGCACACCCTTTCCAAGAAAGAGACCCTCCAAAATTGAATTAGAAACCCTGTCAAATTAATCCCCCCCCCCTAAAAAATCATTGGTATGGTCAGTGGCATGACCCTTCTCCTTCATGGGCATACCAGCAATTTAAGTTGCTTTCAAAATATAGTGGACGCCATATTGAAGTTATTTTGCAACACGTTTTAGAGACGATAAAGGGGCAGGCTTGAAAAAATGATGTCACTCTTTGAGGAACGTGAAATTGTGAGCTTGTGGCAAGGGAGAGGGAGGGGTTGAAACATGAAGTGTGACATCACGCAATTTTTTATAAGAATATGTCAATAAAAAATAACGTGACATGTAACAACGGAGTAGAGGAAGTAAAGTGTAGTGAGGCACTTTGTGACAAAGAGGGGAGGGGTCAAAAATATAGAAAAAAAAGGTGTGGCAACACTTATGGACAGCCCCTAAGGGCATTTTAAATCCACATCTTCATGACGTATAAGAATTGCATTTCTTATTACAATAGTGCAGACAGATTCATTCTACAAATTTCTAAACTTAATTTTATTTTATTGAGCAATCACGAATTGCTTATTGTCCTCAAACTTGATGTTGCTCTGATTTTTCAGATTACCATGACAACGAAAGTAAGTCTAGCTCACTGTTTTATTAAAAAGGATAAATTTTCGTCGCCACGTCTACAAATCGTTTGCGCTCATTCAGGGCTTAAGCATAAAACTTGACTCTGTAAACTCCATTTTCCACCTACCTTGGTGAGCAGGACCACACCTGGGCTGTAGCGTCTATGCTCTACACACACACCACTACACACACATGCCTACACAGACACACACACGTCAGCACAGTCCTCCCCCCCCTCCTCACATACACACACACGTGATTGCGAGACACATAGTTTGATTTCAAGGTTTCAACATTTCAAATTTTTTTATTTATTTATTTATTTATTTTATTTTATTTTATTTTTTATTTTATTTATTTATTTTTTTATTTATTTTTTTTGGTAATTGTTATTTTCAATTGTTATTTAGTTTTATTTATTCATTTATTTATATATTTTGTTTGAAGATGAAATCCTCTTTCTGTAAAATACTATCTCTTGGTGACACTAAGCCCAGCTCTTTGCTTTTTCCCATTTTTCAAAAAAGCTACTGCGATTTCACAAGTGAACTTTCAAAATCAAAATTCTTTAAAATGTTGCGCAATGACATGAAAATAAGTTTTTGAAATTGACATTATCATTCAATAAATTTAATAGCCTTTTTAGATACAAGAAGGACCATCATTAAATATAATGATGGTGTTGCAACAGCTAATGCAATCGTTGAAACACTATGACGTAGAACAGTGCGGTTGAATTTCACTATAGACGTTTAAAATTTCAAGCAAAGGCTGAAATAGTTCATAGAAAAATCAGAACCGCAAGTTTTTCTTCATAAAAAGCTTTGTTATGTTTTCTTTAATTATCTGAAAAGTGCCTCACCTTTTGCTAAACGCAACCCTTTCCCTCCCCCTCCCCCCTTTTGGTTGGAGGGTTGAACATTGTTTTGTGTGCATTTTTTAGGCTAAATCAAACAAAATCCCAATCAAAACATTATTAAGAATATTTTGAGAGTTTAAAGATTTTTTTAAATAAAAAAAAAATTTTACAGCAGATTATTAAGAACCACTCACAATTTGGCAAACTCGTTGAAACTTTTGCAATTTTGTTTAAAAAAATGTATCTTCGAGATTTTTCTTCAATCAAAGGTTTGTTGTACATTAATAAATAATAGCTTAAAAGCCTCTGTTTTTATTGCATGTTTCCCTCTCTCTCTCTCTTTTTTGGTGGGGGGGGGCAGCTGAAGCATAAAGGCAAGAATGTGGTTCTTTTGTACGTAATTTTTACGCTGAATAAAATAAAACTATAACCAAATCCATATCGCAAATATCTTCAGTGTCTTGAGAATTTTTTGCGTAAATAAGAATTTTGTTACAATGGATTAGGATCCATATGTTTTATTATAAACGTCAAGCATTATTGAAATCGAGTATGTAGTATGAAAATTATACCGTGTGAAAAGATCATCATGACTTAACAGAAACATCACGGTAAACAGTTAAATCAAAATTAGTTTTGTAGTGCAAGGTTTTGTAATTACAAAACGTAAATGAGTGCCTTCATATATAGTTACTAATTCATGAGAAAATGTTTGATGTCCTTGTCTTATTAGAGTACTTTAATTTAAACTTCAAGTATTTTAGAGTTCTAATTGGATTTTTTTCACCAGATAATTAATCAAAAAATAGCGTTTTTAAAAAACTATTATTATTCTTCAAAATTTAAAAATGCGTTTACTTGAGGCGCACTTTAGACCTTGTTTTCCTTTGAACTTTTGTCACCAAAAAAAAAAAAAAAAAGAGATTTGCCCGTATCTATAGGAAGGCTAACTGGTCGACGCAAGCATATAGTATTATTATTATTTTTTTTTTTTAAATTTTAAGACCGCGGATTTAAAACAGTTTTTATCTCTACATAGTATAAAATGAAGTCTCCAAAAAGCGTCTGTTTGTTTAAATGTGCAAAGCTCGAGAACTACCCGGCCGATTTCGCTGCAATTTTCACAGTATCTTTCTTTTAGCCCCGGAAAAGTTTGCAGACCAGTTCGAAAAAAATTCGACGAGTAGTTCTTTTTTATTCCAACTTAGGCTCAATTTTCACATAAATTCCCGAATAAGGGGATGGAAAATTACTTGCACATATTACTATTACATATCATTGGAAAGGCTAGAATTTTCCGCGTTTCAATGCTCTAACTTCTCTAACTTAAATGTGGCAGGAGTTATTTGCGTTTTTAGCTCGATTTTTTCAGGCTTAGCTAAAATTTAGGCACTACTTTCTGCATTAAATATACCACTATATATATATATATATATATATATATATATATATATATATGTATATATATATAAATGGAGTTTGGTAAATTTGTTCCCCTAAGATCTCAGAAGCTACCCGGCAGATTTGGCTGAAACTTTCACCGTTTGTTCTTTTTGGTACTGGGGAGGTTTGTTGACCAGTTTGAAAAAAATCCGATTGATGGTTCCTTTTTTATTCTAATTTGTCCAAATTTTCGCATAAATGCCCCAATATGACGGTGAAAAAATACGTGCACATATTAAAATTATGTGTCCATCGAAAGCGCTTATTTTTCTGCTGAAGATGGCATCTGTTAGAAAGTTCTAAGTTGTATGAAAAACGAGTTATGAGCTTTTTTTGCTCCATGTTCGAAGGCTTTCCTCAACCCAATTCATTATTTAGTGTATCATCTCAACTCCCAGTTCACAGTTAGAATTGTTGAATGCTTTTGTGTTTCATCTGACTGTTTGAGGCTTTCTCAAGTCAAATCTCTTAAAGTAACGTTTTCCCCCCAAAGATTAGCTAATAATAACTAGATTTGGTTGATTATTTTCCATTCAAACGGAACTTTAGTGTAATTAATGGGATTTTTTCTATTATTATTTGTGCTGACTGGATTTTTTAATCATTATCCAATTTAACAGCAGAAACCTCGCCAAAATTTATGCAGAAAGATTTCAGTAGTGGATGCATTTGGCAGTTTTTTCAACTGTCACGGTTTTTGAAGTCAAAGACTACGTAATAAAGTTAGTCAGCTTTCACCATCTAAACAAAATATCGTCAATCAAAGAATCTTTAAAAACTTTTTTTACTGTAAAATAATCTAGCAACTAAATTAGGCAAATTTATAAACAGCACAAAAACTTCCATTAATGTGACTTTGTGCACAAATTCAAACCATCGCCAAATTTTACTACAACTTATTTTGGAAACATTTCGGATGAAATTGTTTAGCGCCATTTTATGGTGACCAAAAGTATCTTAGCATATGGCGACAATATCTCTTTGACAAAAATTAGTAACTTACCGTTTTACAAAGTAAGGAGGGGGAGCATTATCCAAGGCATCCCAAAACGATTCAAGCAAATTCGGTAACATTTTAAATCGCACCAAGAACCCACAATAATTCAAAATTTCCAAAATAACTAAAGCAAGTTTAAGGGGATCACGGGCGCGCGGCTACATTTTTTAAACAGTTCGTTCTTCAATAGCCATACAGAAAAGGTAAGACTCCATGTAAACAAAAAATAAGTATTAACTGATAAATCTTTTTAAACATGTGAAGTTTAATTTCATATTTCGGAAATTCTTCAAATTTGTATACGCTTTAAATTTCGTGTTTTCGTTTCTAAATGAATATTATTTTGCTCTTTTTACTTACTGCTACTTTAGTTTTATGAGTAAGAAAGAAGCTAGATTTTAAATCACGTCAAAAAGGTGTGGTTTAAGTTCTTTCACTTAAAACAGAAAACAAATACAAGTAACGATTGTTTCTCATAATTATTGCTAACCCAGGCAACGCCGGGTATTTTTGCTAGTATATATATATATTTATACACATATATATACATAAATATATATATATATATATATATATATATATATATATATATATATATATATATATATATATATATATATATATATATATATATATATATATATATATATATATATATATATATATATATATGGAAAATATGTTAATATATATTAATAATTTATTTAATTATTAATATGAGGATTTCTAATTCATTTTTTTACAAAATACTTTTGGGGACCAGCTAGTCGATCTTTTGATGACGACAGTTAAATCTTTACATTTTTATTAATTTTCTAAACTTACAAGCATTAAAAAGTAGAGAAAATGAGTTACTAAATGCATGTCTTTCAAAAAATTAAGTTATGCTCTTCCATTATAGTGGCACACTATTAATTCTGAAATTCTAAACAGAGATAGTGTCCTTGCGTTCGCGCGAAGGTATATGTCGAGAGTTATGAGTAATGCTTTTTCATGAGTACATTGTTAAAGTCAGTTCCCCACCAAATTGTTTTAGTCAATAAAGTTTAATGCTCTCACAAAATTAAATTGCCTGAAATGTAAAGTTACATCTTTGTAATAGAAACTAATATTTTTGTTTCACAGTGGAACATTCATATTAGCTTCTACCATTGTTCGGGAATGAGTCCGCCATGAAACTACGATACCAATAATATAATCCGGAAAGAGCTTTTTCACTAAAAATAAAATTTATTAGCTTCTATCCGGGCATCTTTTCCCGGGGAAAGCCATCATCTAGAAAAGAAGGAATACATCTAAGAAAACCACTCTTTCTCAGTAAATATCAGAGACAAAAAAGGCATTAAAATATTATGGAAGTTCTTTTGGAAATAAGAGATGTTCTGTCGAGTAGGTCACCTTACTTAAAGCTCATAAAATCGGCCGGTTAAGTGCTATCTTTTCTTGAAGTTCTTTCGTATAATGAAAGCATTAAATCATTAAACAGAGACCTCCATTTCGTTTTGGTTCCGTGGAATTTATTTCGGCCATTGAATGTAACAAGTAAGAAATTTTGTTACTTCCTTTCACCTATGCAAGTAATTTTAAATTCATAAGATGGACTGAAGTTTAAAACTTTTGAAAATGCTCTGTATCAACGCTAACAATATGAAGAGAAGACATAAAGAAAAAGGATAACGGGACAAGTAACAGACATGTTTAAGACATCGTTCTCAGGTTAACTCAATTTTCTGAGCCTTTTGATGTATTTAGACTTTCAAAACTAGTTTTCTCTCATGCAACTACATCTCATCTAACGTTTGGCTGCTTTTGAATCCTCTGAATTAGTCAATTCTATTTTTATTTGCTAAATTTCGAAGAAAGCTCCGAACCTCAGTAACAGACACGGAAAATTCTGATGATACCCAGCAACAGATAGGATGAGTAATGGACAGAATTCCCTTTTTCTCTGCAAAATATGCAAAAGTTCTTTATTTTTAGATCTAAAACCTTATTAAATTCAAATGAACATGAATCACTGGCTGACCTCGTGGTAGCTATTCATAACCTTTCACTACTGCCTTGTAAATATCAACTGGCTGATAAAATTTGCTCTGATTAACACTATATTGTTACACCGTATTCATGGATGGGGCCACAGTAACATCAGTTTTACTCGCCTAAAATTCTTATTATTTAAATCCAAACTTACGACTGTCTATTGCTGGACCCTTGTCTGTTACTGGTGCCGTTACCCTACTGCTTATTTGGTCGGCCAGTGCCATAATCAACAAAGCGCAAGGTTTGAATTTTAACAAAAATGAAGGAATGGAAAGATATTACTGCGAAGAGTAAAAAATTTTTTTAAAATAAAGCTTCTTCTTTTATCTGTAAAGAATAAATGCTTATGTACAGAAGTAGGAGATTTACAGCAAACCAAACAATACAACAACGTGCGTAAATATGTTAGTTCTGTGATTGTTGATCTTCAGTTTTGAACAAGTTTTGTAATGCAATGACAGTCAAATTTAACAAATTTACGATATTTCAGCCCCAGATGCTGCAATTCTGAGCCAAGCGTGTTATCTTTGGATTGCAAACCCGGATAAAAAGATATACGTTACAATAAAGTTGGGAGTGAGAAGCAGCTTAATAAATTCACATGCAGACAAATAAAAATCAACAGAATCCAAAAAGCAAAATGTACTTGGAGGAAAAGTCGTGAGACATACGCACTGATGCAAAGGTTCCCTTTAAAATAAAATAGTTACACGAGTGACAGTAACCTGTAATAACCGAGGATAAATGAACTGACGAAGACATTATCTCGACCGACAGAGTGGTGTAGTGGTTAGACACTGGTCTCTTACGCCCAGAGGTTCACGTTCGAACCGGGCTCCAGTCGCCATGTAAAAGATCTCTCAGGCACCCGTTTGGTTGGGAGTGCTCTTGGCTAAAATACATTCCCAGTATAGATCCGTATCGAAAAGAGAGAATGTGTCTTTATCTGGTGAAGAAACTGAGCGTCAAAGTCCTCGTAGTAACGGCACCGCCGATAGCGGTGCTACAGGAAAGTATGGAATCTATATCTGGGGATCGCACCAAGGTCTGTTACAAGTAGTAAATCTAACGCAGCCAGATTAGAATGAAAAAAAAATATTTACCCGAATAGTTTTTATTAAATTAAATTTTAATCTTCTTTACAAGAATAGATTATTTGAAATTTTAAAAACTTTTACCTTCCGGAATCAAATTCAAATGCCAATTAAATTGTTGCGATAAAATTAGCATAATAAACCCTTTTTTCGCTTCCTTTTTTTTAATAGCAAAAATAAAATTCATTATAAACAAAATGGTAAATTTAACTAACAATGCGAATTATACTAATAAAAGAAAAAAAGAAAATTTGAATTTTTGACACATCTTGAACTGAAATTATGCTTTTCGCAATCACGAGTGCGTGTGAGTGTGTGCAGGCGTGTATGTGTGTATGTAGTCGCATATATGTGCTTGTGTATGTATGTGTGTAGGCATGTGGTGGTGGTGTGTGTGTTGTTTGTGTAGGAATGTGTGTGTTGGAGGGGGAGGGAGTTGCGGATTCCGGTGGACAGTGCTGCGGGTGGAGGCCCAGGACCAGAGGTGCAGCAACTGAAGACGGTGGTGCGCAGAGACAAAAATCAAAGGACGCGGACGTCATTTAACGGTCAAGTGAAAACAATAAGCAATTCGTGATTGCTCAATATTGCAATCAAATGTGATAGCATTGCAAATAATGCAAGCTACTATGAGTTTGGGCGCATGAAAAGATTTCATTGCGATTTCTCTGAAACCGAAATTTGCCGCTTCAATAATAAATAGCTCTTGTTGTTGGAAAGTAAAGGAAGCGTTTCTTTTCCAAATAGACTAATTTCCATTTTTTACAGTAACTTCTTGGAAAGCCTGTCTTCTGCTGCTGCTACTGTTGCTGGACAGCACCAGCGCAGCACCATTAAGCGAACTTGAAGAGGCCTCTCTGTCTGAATCTGGTGATTCTTCCTTCTCAGACGACGAACCACTTCGTCTTCAGCCCCTGCGCATGCGCCTCTACGACGGCCCCAGCCAGGACTACATGGGCAAAAGGGCCTTGAGCCTCTTCGCCCACTGGAAGCCCCGGTACAGGGGTGGTGCTATCAATACCAGGTCGGACCAGGTCGTCAGTTCCATCGCCACTAGGGCCGGCCATGCTAGGCCCTTGGGACAACCTTTGAGGTGGGGCAAGTAAATGCCCGGAGGAATAGTTCTCTTTCTCTCATTGCCAAAGATCATGCATCATTCCTTTTGTCCTCTTGTTTTATGTTGCTTTAGTATTGTACCTGTTGTAAATAAAGAGTTCTTTTGTGTTTTATATTCTTTTTTTATTATTCAAATTCGATCCTGATTTGCACACAAAATATTGAACTTGATACTTGAAGCCAAATCTTTAGGGCCATAAGACGATGTCATTGGACAGTTGGTGATTTTAAGAATGAATTATTAAAGAAACGAATAATGTTTCGGCAGATTTTAGAATTTCTGGACAAATACATGATATATCACTCTGCAACTCCGGTCATGCAAAAGGGCATACTTGAATTTCCTCACTCGCGCATTTACGAACCGAACAATAATTTAAAAGTTTCTAATAATCCTGAATCGTCTGTCAAGCTATAAATAAGCTTTAACTTTCACAAAGCAGTTTATATGCTAAGTTCAATTCTTCTCTCCATTTTTATAAAAACAGCACTTTACTGACGAAGGTATACAGTAGCTCCCAAAAGTGTTCGTAAACTTCGAAATTTTTTAGTTTAACCAAAATAACTCGAAACTGAATTCGAATATAAAGTCCAATATTTTTTCACATCATTCCTATGTCATTCTAAATACAACCCATTGGTTTTTTCAAAATATTGACGGATCTTCTTTTTGAAATGGGTAAGAAAACGAAGAGACAGAGAAATAACACGCCACAAAAGTCATCGTACACTCAAATATTTTCGAATAAATTCATGATTAAAATTATCATATGCCGTTTAATTAATGTTTTTGCATTGTGTTAACCCTTATAAGTCATTTGGCTTTAATTTTTTGTTTTTTTTATTCCTTAATATTGTGCTTATTACTGTAAAATGGCTGGTATTCGTAAAAAACTGCAAACACCATTCAAAATTTGAATTTTTTTCTCACAGTAGTGATAAATTGGTTTGAAATGTCTCTAAATTAGTTAATTTATTTAAAATGCTTGATAAAATGCTTTAAACAAAGGAATCGTACCGAAAACAAGGTAAGAAAAGGTCAACCGGCAAAGTTGACAAAACGTGATCGGAGATTTAAAGTTAAAAAATTTATGAAAAATACACATTTGAGTGCTGTAAAAGTTTCTGCAGAGTTAAATGAAACATTTTACATTTAATTTTCACCTAAAATTGTTCGCCAAGTTCTCTGATTAGCTGGATTAAAAGGGACCTCTTCCCGCAAAAATTTTCTTGGTCGTGCGAAAAACAGAACGCTTACGCTTTTCGTCGCAAAATCAATTATAAATAAGCTAAAAACGTTTTAGAATCACGTCTTACTTACAGATAAAAATTAATTCAACATTTTCGGTTAAATTTTTGTATAACTGTAAGTAGAAGAAAAAATTAGGAACTTAATCTTAAGAACTTATTTGGATCAGTTAATCAGGACGGTGGAGGTGTTCTAGTGTGAGGGTGCATATCAGCATCAGGGCTTGGTAATTTGTAATTTTTTGATGAAATAATGAATCATGATGTTCATTTAAATATTTTAAAAACCAATTTTGAACTCTTATCCAAAAATTTGGTTATAGGAAACAACTTTGTTTTTTATCAAGATAACGATAAGAAGCACACGGTTTTCATTCGTTTGCGTCTAGTGCCTCGAAAATTGTATTAAAGTTTAGAAAATACCCCCTCAATCTCTAGATTTTAACTTAATGTAACGTATTTAGAGGTATCTGGAGGCTAGATTACGAAAATAGGGCTTTAAAACGAAAATAGAGCTAGAAACAGCAAGACTCGAAATGTGGAAGAACACTTACTCAGAAATTACACAAAAAAAAAAAAAGAAAGAAAAAGAATGAAATCTATTCCCAGACGTTAAAAAGGTATTATGAATACTGTATGATATTCTACTAATTAATAACTTAATCAAAAGTTAGATTATTCAATAATATATAGACATTTTATAAAGTGTACGAAGACTTTTGTGAGATAAAATTTCCGGCACTTTTTGGTTTTTGATTTTAAAAATAATAAGTTTTAACATTTTTTAAAAACTTTTCATATAGTTTTGTTAAAAATGGATCATAGATCTTATAATTAAATACCTATTCCGAAATATTAATTCTAACCAATGGATTGGGGCCTATTTCTTTGAAAGTCGTAGGTGTATGAAGACTTTTGGGAGCCACTGTATAAACATTTCTTACGTTGTCGAGTTCGACATGCAGCGCTTTGCACCAAAATTTGAACAAACTTACCATAGCTTGACGCACAAGAGAATACTGTACTGAAATTCTAAACACAAAAGGAATATTTGGTAAATATTTGTATTTAAAGAACCTTTTTTTTTGTCGCTCATATGCAGATTGCATTTTTTAAATTCCATCGCAGTATCCTATTCAGAAGGTGATGAAGTTAATGCGGATCTTTTTCTAAATGTCCCCCATTATTTAATTTTAGTAAACCCATTTGGAGGGGAGCCACAGCACGTCTTTCCATCAAGTACATTATTTTTAGATCAAAAATCCTTTACCGTCCCATACGAGCGGCACACTTTTGCTTACCAAACGATAATTGCTAATTAGGATCTGACTTCGTAGTGCTTTACAATTGCTGTACGGAATGTTAGAAGACTATTAATTCAAGTAATTCAAGCAGACCTTCCTAAAAAGCATTACTTTTTCTATTTGACATAAAAATTTCATTTTTAGAAGAATAAATTCAATCCCGAGAGATCCCGGGGGATTTGATCCTTAGAATCGCGAAATCCCGCGGGACTGAATTCAATGTGGGATCGGAAGCCCTAATTTTCATGCACAATATGATCAAACACGAAGGCAAAATGTCAGAAAGCTTAACTACGTGATCCCTCACGGCTAGCTGACTCATTACTGAACGCCTTAAGATTGGAAAAGATCTGATATGTGGAAACACTGAACATTTCTGAAAACATCTACGATCACCTGTTTGGGTAAAAAGTCGCTAATCATGGCAGTTTCTTGAAAAAATTAGGTTGCTAAAAAAGATGTCAACTTCAATTCCTCGCCAATCTCACGGACTCCAATAATAAAAATGCCTGTCAAGGCAGGGAAAAATATCTTACAAGTAAAACTTCAAAAAACATGATAAATTTGTAAGAAAAATAATTGAACAAACGCCATGAATGTAGTCCAACATTTGTTATTACTGACACAGGTAAAGACACCAAATATAACTTATGTATGTTTTTATTACTTGCAATTAACATGATAAAGAAATAAACACAAAATTGAGCGTAAAATAAATTCAGGATTCTTGGGTTAGGATTATTTAAGCTTTAAAATTTTGAACAAAAGGTTTAGTCATGAATTTAAATAAATTTTCAAAAAATTTGGGAAAGCTTTCCTTGTGCGGGAAGACTCTTGCTATGGATTTCCCAAAAAAAAAGAAAATAACTGTTTGACTTTCGTAAATCAACTATTATTTGCACTTCAAATAAATTATATTCTTTCTTAGTTCAATATACGAGCCCTTTTGAAGCATTTCCCCCCTTCCTTTTGCGAAGAAAAAGAAACTTGCGTCTACAATATTAAAATCCAAGCATCTCTATGTATCCTTATATTTATTGATGTATATGAGTCATTCTCTAGAAAGCGTAAGTTTTGAACGCAAATATTTTTCAATTTCAAAACCTTTTGTTTTCTTTTTTTTATTCGTACTTGAAAGTGTTAGCTACCAGAAGTAACCATAAACAATTGCTCGGCTAAGTTCCAATTATTTTACTCATAAATAAAAAATATAAAAAATTCCATGTTCATGGAAATAAAAAAAAAAAGGAGAAAACTTTTAATGTTTAAAAATCGAGGTCAATTTAATATCAAAGTAGTAATTTTGTTAATTGTGAAAAAAGGAGCTATTTTAATGATTACTGGGAATCTAATATTAAGCTCTTTTAATTAAAGTACAGCTTAATTTTTAGTTTGCCTTTCTGTTCAAATGTGTGTTAAAAAATAGTATTTAGTAAATTTGCGAATATACTGGCAATTTATAATTTTGGTAGAATGCTTAATATTGATGTATTTCCCCTCCATCATTTAATTTCACCTCAGATATAATGACATTGATAAGATCTGTCATGGAAGTGAGGAATTTCCCATTAATATAGGCCTAATAGATGCATTTTTTAGGGAAATGTTTTTTTTTCCTCCATTGCTACAATCTGCACATGTTAAACATATGAAAACATATATATGCTATTTCTCGGCACAAAGGTATTTATTTATTGCTTAATATGAAAACATGTTCACTTCCTTTTTTTTACATTAATTTACATCCCTGAAATTCAAGTTCACGGAGGTGAGAGTTCACAATAAGCACACTTAGTTTTTCAAACAAAATCTATATCTTCCTGTTTTTCTACAAAAATCTCACAACTTCTTTGCGGCTGAAAATAAACAAGAGGGCTCCCTTGTATCATGGAAAATAAAATGTGATGTCCATTACTGCCACGTGTTAATGAGAAATAGTGTCTGTGTTTAGGTAACGGATGTGAGAATTTATTGTGTGACATGATAACTTATCTTACTAAAACGAATTAAAACACTATATTAATAAATTAAATATACTTAAGCAATTAGTAATTGAGACACTTGTGAAAGGAATAATAAATAAATAAGTAGTGACGCACCATTTATACGTTTTTGAAGGGACTGCATGAAAGAAGCGTACAAATGAAAAAACGTATAAGAGGTATACGTTAATACGTATTGGACTCTGCAGTGACCAATTTAAAAAGCGTATAAATGATAAAAACGTGTAAAAGAGAAACGTATAAACGGTGCTTCACATACTTTAACTAAACAAGTTATTAAGTAACATACACAGTCACACTAGGTGTGTAACATGCCACGGAAGTGAGAATTCACATGTTGTGAACCAAAAATGTATTAAAATAAAAATTATTATTAAGAAATTGTTGGCAGGTTTAAATAGATATATTTTTGATGAAATTAAAAAGCATTGTTAAATGAATTGTTCCTTAAAAGTTTTACAGTAAAAGGCGTGTGACAGAAAAGTTACACTTTTTGAAGAATAACCCATATCTGTTACTCGAACTTCTTCGGAATGTCAGAGAATTGACGATCGAACCAGGTGTCAATCGATTCGTAATTTCTTGGACATCGTGCTTAGGAAAGTTTCGTTTCTCTACAACTTTAATTAGCAATTATTTACAACGCTAATTCTCAAGGACATTTTTACAGCCCGGAGGAAAGCACGCTAATAGCCACAAAATTTCTCCCCCCTAGGACTTCTTTCTGAAGGCCGCGTTGATCTCGCCTTTCTGCAAACATAGGGCCTTTTTTCTCACACAGCGTATAATTTCTCTCTCTTTCTGCGAAAGCGGAAGTGATTGAATGGTTAAGTTAAAGATGTGCCGCGCTTAAAATTAATGTAGAACTCATTAATTAATGAACCACCGCAGTTGGAGAGAAGGGGCGAGGCCCCCAAGGTGCACCGCCAAAGGCGGTGTAAACAAATCCGCGTCTGGTGGGTTGCACAAGCAGGCGTAGGTGGCATTGACAAGGTGCCCGCTGCAGATGTCAAGAAGGGAGCGAATCCCTCCGAAGGCGGTGCATAAACCAGTGTAGGTGTCGAGATCTAGGCGGTCGCCTTGGCGGCTAGTAACTCTAGCCTAGTTGAGCACTTCTACAACCTGATTTTCTCTTTGTTTGATTTCAAGCACTTGCATTAAATATGCTTGAAATCAAATTACTTCCGAAGCAAGCAGGTCGGTACAGAAGAAGTAATAACTTATGAATTTATAGTTTTCATCGTGTAAGAACGGTGGAGCCTGTTCACTGTAGCACTGTAATTATTTGGATAAAAATGAAACAACGTTTAAAAGCACAAAAAGGGTAAAAAGTTTATAAAAACGCAGACATGTTTCGAAGGCAATAGCCTCCTTCCTCAGTGAGAAATGTACATATGGATGAATCAAGATCAATGGAGAGTTTAAATTGCGTAACCGGAAAAACATTGACCAATCAGCCAGGGTTGTTTGGTTTAAACCACGTTGGTATGGTTTTAACCATGGTTTAAACCAATTGGTTTTTTTTTAAAAATACGTGCGGTTTTTTTAAAAAATGTTTTTTTTTTAAAGCAAAAAAAAAAATCCATTTTACAGGTTTACATTGATTTTCCCACACATATTGAAAAATGTAAAATTCCATTTATGCTAAGTTCCTAGCTAAGTTGTAGAGATAAATACTAAAATTGCAAAGTTGCTTCTTCAAAATGTATTACAAGCTTTAATCGAAAAAAAATATTAATATATTTTTTATTTCATATAAGTGCCATAAAGCAAATTTCAGTCAACTTCCATCATTATGCTTAATTTGCATGATTAGTTAAGATTTACTAAGGATTGAATCTTTTATTGTAGATGCAATCTATTATATTGCTCACTCCTGTTGCAGGGGTGTGACATTTTTGCCCATTTATTAGCACTTTCCTGGAATTTTAACTTTGACTTGTAAGGTAATCAACAGTCTAACTTAATTGTTTGCACGTAAAATTAAGATTTGTTCTGCAGGTAAACACAAATAATATTTTTTGAATCAAATTTTTAAAAAAAGTTCATACTTCATATTATGATACATAATAGCTCCTTATATTATAATGTAGGAAGATTAAAAGACAAATTTTTAAATTCCCGGAACAAAATGCAAATGTATGTGTAAAAATTGATTAAGAAATATATAAATCTTCACATATAAACTACACTTTTTATTGGTGTTTTTTTTTTTTTTTAGATTCTGTGTGCTCAAAAGATTTTGATTGGCTATACACCTATGCTGCTTTATGACTATTGGGTGCAGATAATTCTTAGTTTTTTCCCCCCTTTTGTTCATTGGAATTGGTATTTTGGTATTTGCTTTGCCTTAGCTAACCTGCGCAGTTTACAAAAGTTACTTACTCATATTGTTTTAAAAAGAATGTCTAATTCTGGTAGAAAAAAAGACCTAATCTGGCTTTCATTTGATGAAATCAAAAATGAAGCCAGTATTTCATATCACAAATGGTCTATATGTACATGCATACTAATATGTTAATCAAGTCAAACATTTCAATCAATATTTCCCCGCAGAAAGATATTTTAATTATTTAATTTAGTTACAAAAGATTTTGTTATATTCTCTTTAATTAATCAAGAAATTAGGTATAATGTGACTATTGAATAACTGTTAATTACATGGAACCTTAATTACCTTCCGAAAATTGTTTTTCTTGCAAATAGTATTTAAACCAAAAAAAAAAACCGGTTTAAACCAAAAAAACCTGGTTTAAACCAAAAAAAAAGTTTTTTTTTTTTTTTTTTTGAAAAAAGCGGTTTTTTTTACCAACCCTGCAATCAGCTATCAGCGAGTGCTGAGGCAAAATATGACGTATTGTAACATGTAAGATTGAATAAGATTGGAGATAAATGCGGAACAGCAAAAGACTCATTGCAAAGATTATTTAAGTTTTTATGAATGTAAAAGGATTCCAGAAAATCTAATTCACCTACTGTTGTAGGTCTGCAAATGATCTTGGCTTCCGAAAAGAGAAAGTTGTGCCCTGTGTCCCAACAATGTTTATCAATTGAAGATTTGTTCAGTTCCTGTTTTTCAACGTCGTTTTCATGTTCTTTCAAACGAAATTTAAGTGAACGCCTTGTCTGCCCCACGTAACCGATATTACATTGACAAGGAATGTGATATATGCCCCACTGATCAAGTGGTTGGATTGGGTCCTTCAGTTTGGAAAAAGAAAGCTTATTTATGGGTCTGTAAATTACGCGAAAGTCAAATTTACTTAGAATTCTAGAAATACGAATAGAAATGTGTAGATAAAACGGTAAAACGACAAAATTTGTGGAAGAAAAACTAGGTATGTCGGAGGTTTTATTTCGGGTTGAAAGTTTGCAAAAAGCCCTTGTCGATGACCTGAAGAGGATAACCCCTGTCCAAAGCCACGGTTTTCAAAAAATTGAGTTCATTGTTGAGAAGGGTCTGATCAGAGCATACGGAGATGGCTCGGTTGACAAAAGTATAAAAAGCAGACATTTTTTGCTTCTTCGGGTGGCATGAACGAGAGTGTGGGGGAAGACAGACAGCAAATGGTTTTTGGTAAACGGTAGTAGAGAACTTATTATTGTTCTTCGAGATTAAAACATCCAAAAAGGGCAAAGAGTTATTGTTTTCAATCTCAGCAGTAAACTGAATATTAGAATCGACGGAGTTAATTAGATCAATGATAGACGGAACAAAATCAACAGTGCAATCTAAGAGGGTGAAAGTGTCATCAACATATCTAAGCCAGAGTGGAAAGTCAAATAACTGAAACAATTTCTGTTGAAAAAGTCCATGTAGATTTCACTGAGGATGGAACTCAAAGGGTTGCCCATAGCAAGTCCGTCAGTTTGTTGGTAAAAAGTACCCTCAAAAATAAAGGTTGAATGTTTATTCAGTCAAATTTACAAGTTCGGAAATTTCGTGTTGGGTGTGATGGAATTCCCGGAGTCTTGTTTCAAGACACTGTAAGGCTCCAATAACAGGTACATTGGTAAAAAGAGATTTAACATCAAAAGAAACCATAAGTAAATTATTGGGTTTGAACTTACGAAGAATGTTAACAAAATCAACAGAATTTTTAACAGAATGTGTGTTGGAGTTCAGCAATGGGGCAAACCTAGAAGTGAGAAATTTGGCCAGTCCACAAGAAGCGGTGCCTATGTTGGAAACAATAGGTCTTAAAGGTACTCCGATCTTATGGACTTTAGACAGAGTATAAAATCTAGCACAGTGCGAAACCGAAGGGATTAAATTAAAGCAGTTATAAAAAAGCTTACTTGTTTTTATGGCCCTGCGGACGGTTTTTAGTTCATTCGTCGAGGGATCTTGTTTTAACTGGGTGTAAGGACCATCGCGGAGTAGCTCGTTGACTCCGGAAATGTACTTGGACTTGTCCATTATAACAATCTGTCCCCCTTTATCAGCTTTTGTAATTATCAAATTATTGTTGGAAGAGATATCACGCAAATTTCTTTTTTCCGTTGGAGAAAGATTACTGCCCGAAAAACCTGAATTAAATGAAACATTGTTAATAATAAGATGCTTTATAGAATCCTTTTGTGTGGGAGTTAATTTACTATGTTTGAACGAACTCTCAATCGGAGCCAAAATGCGTTCGGGGGAAGGTCTTGAAGTTACAGAAAAATTGGAATTTATTTTTAGAACATTAGCCTGATCCACACTGATAGGGAAATTTGACAGGTTTACTACAGAATTAATGTTGACCTTGGGGAGTGCAGAACAAGTTTCGACACAGGGGGTCCGAAGTTTAAGAAGTTTAGAGTTTAACTTAGATCTATGAATTGATGAAATAAACGAAGCATTGTTCCAAGACGTTTGATTGAAGGTAGGAAACTCGACGAAGCTAGCCGAAAGTGCCAAATGAAGTGAGCACAATTCACATTCAATTTTAGAAAGCTTAAAGCGAAAATATTTAATGGCTGTTCTAAGAAAAATAAAATGACATCTGTTTAAAGCTCTAGAAAATAATTGCGAACCAGAGAGATTGCAATCAACGGAAATGAACTTGGGAATCAATTTGAGTCTTTTGCAAGTAGTAAGGAAGTTTAAATGGTTCAAAAACTTTACCTTTTTTATCCGGAGTTGGGAAAAACGATTGAAAAGTAACGACATGGTGTACACAAAAAAGAAGAACGGTCTCCCTCGATCAAAAACAACCAAATGTGCAAACAATACAGATTCGCACTGAGGAAGGAGGCTATTGCCTTCGAAACATGTCTGCGTTTTTATAAACTTTTTATCCTTTTTGTGCTTTTAAACGTTGTTTCATTTTTATCCAATTTACCTTGCACAAAGCTATCGCTTTTCAATCTGTAATTATTTATTTAAACAAACAAACGCCTGTACCTATAACCTTTAAACAGCAGCTCACTGTTTCTCATTGAAACACAAAACATAATCTCAAAGACAACTACAGTAGAGCGCCGATTATCCGAACTCCAATTAACCGAACTTCCAATTATCCGAACCGTGTTTTTCGCCTTTTAAAATTTTTTAACCGAACTTCCAATTATCCGAACCGTGTTTTTCGCCTTTTAAAATTTTTTTCCGAACTTTATGCGAACGGCATATTTTTCATCCAAAACCTAATTTTTTTTTTCTGTCCCTTCCAACCAAGCTTTCAATTACGTACGTACTCTTTTTTTCACCCTTTTATCTATCTTTTTTCTTTTCTTTCTTGGCATACAAATTTTAATCCGGAAACTGCAAGGTATTTTTGGGGAGTTTTGTTAGTGGGAAGAGAGAACACAAAAGGTTTGAAGAAAGGGGTTGAGAAACCAAGGTCAAAGCACAAAATTCCTGTTTGCATTCTTCTCCCCCCCCCCCCCTCGCTGTGGACACGTGGGGAAAAACTGGTTTGTGTGACGTATCTACGTTGACAAAGTGAGTTGCTCAGAATCATGTGCTCTGCTTTTTTTAGAGTTTGTTATCGTCGATATCGGTTGCTAGCCGTTGTTAATTCTTGTTTTTAATAGAGTTGTTAGTGGTTGTTACTAAAGGTTTCTTGATAGCGGTTGTTGATTGCACCAGCGATCTAGCTCATTTCTTTTTCTGCAACGAAGGTGAAAAGATGTCTGGAAAGCGAAAAAGAGTTGTTCTTTCGCTAGGAGACAAAGGAAAGATATTGAAGAGGCTGAAAAATAATGAAGCCGCTTCAAAATTAGCAGCGGTGTTTGGTGTAGGAAAGTCTACAATATCAGATATAAAAAAGAATGAAGAATCAATTATGAAGTATTTAACGGGACTTGAAAGTGAGCAAGGAAGCTTAGATAGAAAATCGATGAAAAAATCCTTTGATGATAAAGTAAATAAAGCTTTGCACATGTGGTTTTTGCAGAAACGCTCATCTGGTCATCCCATTTCTGGACCCTTATTATGCGAGAAGGCACTATTTTTCAACGAAAAGTTGAATGGAGAAAATACTAATACATTTCAAGCAAGCTCTGGGTGGCTTAGAAATTTTAAGCTACGGCATGGTATACGCGAAATCGGATTGCATGGTGAAAAATTATCTGCATCTACAGAGTCTGCTACGAAATTCGTAAAAGAATTTATTGAATTTGTAAAATCAGAAAAATACGATTATTTACAATGCAGATGAGACCGGCCTGTTTTGGAGATCTTTACCCCGAAAAACATTAGCATCTGGGTTCGAAAAAAGTGCTTCTGGAACTAAATTAAACAAAGAAAGAATCACAGTTCTTTATTGCGCAAATGCAACCGGTAACCATCGAATACCATTGTTCGTGATAGGACATTCAAAGAAGCCTCGATGTTTTAATAATTGGAAAAATCTGCCAGTAATTTACACTTCTCAAAGGAAGGCTTGGATGACATCAGAAGGTTTCATTGATTGGTATGATCACACATTCATTCCTAAAGTTAAGACACATCAAGAAGATATGAAGAAAGAGGGCAGAGTACTCCTACTTCTTGATAATGCACCTTCACATCCGTGTGCAGATACCCTTGAACGGGAAAATGGGAAGTTCCGAGTAAAGTTTTTGCCACCTAATGTTACATCACTGATACAACCCCTGGATCAGAGTGTAATAGAGACATTTAAGCGCTTTTATAGAAAACAAATGTTGAGAAAGATGCTTCTATCAGAAGACACTGAAGAGCCTGATTCCCAGAATGCCAAAAACATTAATTTAAAAGATTGTTGCATTATGGCTGCCGATTCCTGGAAGCTTGTAAAATCATCAACGTTAAAAAATGCCTGGAATAAAATTTTAAACAGGGAAAAAATTGATACTGGAGCAGAAGCATCTGATAAGGAAAATGAGGAGTGTAAAACTATAAAAGAGATGGGAAGAATCCTAAATTATGAGGAAAAAGAAATTAATGAGTGGCTAAATTGTGACATGCAAGACCCTGGATATCAGATTTTAAATGACAATGAGATTGTGGCTGAGATTGAAGGCGAAAATGAAGAAAATAAAAATGAAATTGGAAATGAATGCTCTGAAAATGACCCAGGTCCATCACATAGCGAAGCCTTTGAATGCTTGGAAAAAGCTATGAAATGGCTCGAAAGGCAGAAAGACGCTGATCCTATTCAAGCAATGCATTTAAGAAGCATTAGAGATATGGCAGCATTGAAAAGAATGTCTTCTTTGAAGCAAGAAAAAATCAAAAGCTTTTTTACTTAAATTATAATCTTTTTAAAAAAAAGACAAAAAAAAGTTTAAAAAATGAAAAAAAAGACAAAAAAAAAAAAAAAAAACATTTTTAAACACGCCAGCACTAACAGTGTTGCCAGTCCTAAGCCTGGATAAAGTGTGAAGGTTTTTGTATAGATAGGGATATCCTTTAAATTGTCTGTCCAATTATCCGAACTTTTGCTTATCCGAACTAGGGTCGGTCCCGACGTGTTCGGATAATCGGCGCTCTACTGTAGTTCCTAGATTTTCCGTAGACGTTGGATGCCTGAATATATATATATATATATATATATATATATATATATATATATATATATATATTCAGGCATCCCATATATATATATATATACATATATTCAGGCATCCCATATATATATATATATATACTTATATATATATATATATATATATATATATATATATATATATATATATATATATATATATATATATATATATATATATATATATATATATATATATATATATATATATACACACATTTAAAATAAAACATATTAGAAGATATAATCATGTTGGATGTATTTGCCATGGGTTAAAAACTGCTTTTTAAGAAATGTTTTACGCAATGAGGTTAGCTAATTTTTGAACTCTAATATTTATCATCAAAGCAAACAGGATTATTATTATATATATATATTTTTAAATTTCTAATCTAAAGGGAGAAATGAAGATGTTGATTTTTTGTTTCCCCTTTGGCCGACATGTTCTCTATATTAATTTTATATGACCAAAACTATGTGAAGAAATACTGACGAATAAAAACATTTGGAATATAAGCAAAACATGGATGATTCTTTTTCTCTTCTTTTCCCTTGAAACATTCATCTCTTACTGAAGTAAAAAAATAAAAATAAATAATAATAATAACGATCTACACCCAAAAAAAAAAAAAAAAAAAAAAAGCACGCATGATTGATTCTCCGATTTCTGGCCCAGAGCAGTGACCCTTTTTTACCCATTGGAAAAGGACCTCGGAGCGGAAAATCGCCTGTCACATAAATAAAAGAAAAGGGAAAATTTAAATATTAAGACAAAGTTCAGAAACCTCTATAGTATATTATAACTAGTAGAACGTGGAAGAAATGTCACTAATTCTAATGGTAATTGTGTGGCGACCAAAAATCAGTTGCATTGAACGGCATTCTAAGAGAGGATAGGGCCTAGAGGAGATTAGAAATTCTTTGATCCCGAAATCGGATATCAGTAAAATCGTAACATTTTCATACCCGTGAATTTACAGGAATTATTATAATTGATTTCAGTTGATAAATTGACACACAAATATGCAAAGCTATAAATTATAATAAAATGAAATGAATAGATAGATACTCTGAAGGTTCAGATGCTATTCCACCAAAATTGAATCAGCACTCTCTAGGGTAAACATATGGACTAAAATTTGTTTGATTCCGCCAGTTACTTTTTGAGATATAGTAGACGCGTATAACTGAAGAAATGTTCGATTGTTCCCCCCCCCCCCCGTGGAGGAATTGGTGTCAAAATTTAATGGGTACCATAGGGTGGTTCAAAAACACATGTAAAAAAATGTTTCTCCTAGATGCCAGGACACCCCTCAATATTTTTTGACATGTGGATAGCGATATACTGGAAGAATTTTAGCTTTCTATTTCAACTGAAAGAGGGTGCTCAACCCCCTCCCCCAAACTTCATCAGTATGGGGAGGGGGTTAAAAAATACATTTAACTGAGAAAACATTGCTACATATTATAATATACACGAGTAATATGCATATACATTGCAATCAGGGGCGGCATTTCACCATTTCATTTGGGGGGGGACGAGTTTCTTAAATATGTATAACCCCAAAGCGAAACCAAACACACATTAGCTAACAAGAAGTTGTCATAAAATCGGTTTAATATGAATAAAATTAGTGTTTAGAAACAATTAAAATTTTGATTCATTGACTAAAAAGTTATCATACAAAACATCTTGCTACTAGTTTTTATATCTTTTGGAAAAGTTATAATGCTTGATTTTTGGAATTCGGAAGAGCAGGGAATCATGTTACTAATTAATCAGTGCCCAATGTCGTGCTGTTTTGCCAGTTTAGCTAAATGGAAAAGGTTTTTTTCCCCCTTTGCGCTTCGAAAATATTTCTCTAACTTCCTGAGACATAAAAAAAATCTTTCTCTACTAGCTAAGCTGTTTGTAATAGTTAAATAATAATTGAAGTATTACAAAGTTATGTATGAAAACACTTTTTATATCTTGCTCTTCAAAATCACCCAGGCTACTTCAAAAACTGTGAGGGGCTTTAACTTTTCATGATTGAATAATCTAGTCATGTCGGCTCTCTCAGCTTCAATGAGATATCATCTGCCTCCAGCTCTGTTATTCACTATTCCAGACTGATGAGTCCATAACAAGGGCGAAACTGCAGTCTCTGCATGTGAAAACCATTCTGTCGGTATATTGCTTGTAACAATGTGGATAAAAATTCAAACGAAGTCATACATCCTAAAGGGCATGAGCTTTTTCACCATTGAAAGAATCGTTTTGCAATAATTCTTCCAGTCGTCAAATCACTGCTTTGAAGTTATAGAGAAATGTTTTGATCGTTTTAACGCTTGAAGATTATCTTGTATCACTCCGCGATTGCATAATTATAGAGCCCCATAAAAGGCATTTGGTTCATATGTCTTTTTTTATTCAATAATCACATGCATTTTTAAGAAGTTTCTATGAAAGCATTATAATGTATTGGGCAGCTGAAACGTGTTTCGAGCAGAAGAAAGCGATGAACACTCATTAAATAAATATACACTCATTAAATAAATGAGCGTAAAAGTGAATGTGAAATATCAAGGAATTTTTTTGTGAAAACCATGCAACCACACCACTTTTCACGAGCCTTGGAGATACCATCGTTACACTGGGCATACAAGTGTGAAATATTTAGCCTATATGAGGCAATGTCTTCTTTAGTTAAAATTAACCATTGTTCTCTATCAGCTGTCTATGTTGTGAAAAAGTCGAAAATACTTCATGAATTTCTAAGTCATCATCCAAATAACGAAAAACACTTTTTCTAGTCTGGGAATGTGTCGTGTTCCATCAAATAGTTGCTGAGAACCAGCGAGATTTCCTTTCATGAACATTGATTTCCGACTTACATAAATTGAATTCACCCACTTTTTATAATTCTGCTCAAAAAATTTGGGGGTGCGACCGCCCCCTCTTGACCCCCCTATTTGCCGCCCCTGATTGCAATAAAATAATTATTTACAAAAAAACAGCTGGGGAAATTAAATGTTTCTAAATTTGTGATATTTTCTGTGTTACGGCTAATGTTAAATTTAGGGGTCATTGAGCACCGTCTCAAAATTTGAGTAGGGAGCTAAAACTTTTACAGCATAGTACTATTAGTAAGTCTAAAAAAATTAGGGGGTGTCCTGGACTCTAGCTGAAAAAAAATTTTTTTTTTTTTTTTTTTTTTTGAACCACCCTATGGTACCAGTTTACATGGGGGCACGTATGTGTACCAAATTTCGTTCAATTTTATGTACTAGTTTTTGCTTTAGAGTGGTCATAAAAAATTGGTCACACACATGCATACAGACAGACACAGTTTCCAAAAATGTTCGAAATGGACTCAGCACACCTCAAAACGTTCAAACCTGACAAAATTCGAAATTTTGCACGAAACCAAGATTTTTCTTCTATATATTTGATAATACTGAAAAAAGTAAAAATGTGATGTCACACTTCTTGTTAACCCCTCCCTCCTCCTCGTTACGAATAGTCACAATGTTGTAAACCCTCCACCCCAATCAAAGCATGATATTATTTGTGGACGACCCTATATGATCATCTTTACTAATAATAAAGCTGAAAGTCTCTCTGTCCGGATCTCTCTCTGTCTGTCAGGATCTCTGTGACGCGCATAGCGCCTAGACCGTTCGGTCGATTTTCATGAAATTTGGCACAGAATTAGTTTGTAGCATGGGGGTGTGCACCTCGAAGCGATTTTTCGAAAAATCGATTTTGTTATTTTTCTACTCTAATTTGAAGAACATTTTCCCGAGCAAAATTATCATAATATGGACGAGTAAATTACAAAGTTATCATAACGTGGAGCCTTAACATGGGCAAGCCAAAAGATCTTTTAATTTTCTACTACGGGCAAATCCGTGCGGGTGCCACTAGTATAATATAAAGCCGGAGTGATAATAAAATTCCTTTCGGTTATAACGCAAAGTTAACGTAGTTTTTTACTGGTAGAAGAGAAAGAGCGAAAAAAATTAAACTAATTTGAAAGTGTGGTCAGAAATGGCAAACGAGCACTCCGAATCCGATTTGTTAGTTGACTTCCAGTGATTTCACGCACCATCACTAGACCATAACGATAATGATGCTTCTCAGAGCAGAGAGCATTCGACTGTTTGCTCAAATGACACGCTCTGACGCGTAAACTGAAAGAATTCGGGTAAATGCAGGAAGGTCAGGAGTAACTGTCACTTTCAAATCTCTAGATATGGTATTTAAGGTACATTTGAAACAGGTTGGAAAGATTTAAAAAAAAGAAAAATTAATTTGAATTTCGACCTCTTGAATTCAAATTATGTTTTTCACAATCACGAGTTTGTGTCTGTGTGCAGGTATGAGTGTGTGGGTAGTTGTGTGTATGAGTATTTGCGTGTGGGGGGGGGGGAATGTGTATGTGTGTGTAGGCATATGTGTTTGTGTCTGTGTGAAGGCATGAGTGTGTGGGTAGTTGTGTGTAGGTGTGTGTATGTGTCTGTATGTATGCGTGTGTGTGTTTGTGTGTGTATGTGTATATGTGTGTAGGAGTATGTGTATGTGTGTGTATGTGTTTGGGTGTGTGTGTGTACGTGCGTGTATGTATGCGTGTAAGTGTAGGATATGGACGCAACCTGGAGACGGTTTTCGCTAGAGGAGCGGCATCGTGAGGCGGCTGGTCGACGGTGATGCTGCAGAGGGTGCTGGTGGGGAAATTAAATTATAGGACATCAAAACAGTCAATAAAAGCAATAAGCAATCGTGATTGCTCAAAAAAAAAAAAAAAAAAAAAAAAAGGAAACAGGCTATAGGTCTCAGAGCCCTCGAACACTTAGGCAAAACTCTGCTCGAAGTGTCCTCAGTTGGACCTCCTGTCCGAAGGATCATCTCCTGGTAATGAACAACATGCTAAGATTTCTTATGGTTCGAGTCCGAGGTCTGATTGCATAAAAGGTGTGCTTTTCTTTGGAAATTCAGAAACAGAAACGTTATCTATCGTACAGAAGAATTATGGAAGAATATAGGGTTGCCAACCTTGGAGAAACAGTTTCAGGAGCATCTATTGTGATTTTGAGGAGCATTTTGAAATTTTGCGGAGCAGCTCGGTATTTTGCATAAAATTCAATTAAAAAGAAATTGAAACCATTTATCTAAAATCATTTTTGATCTTTGATAATCATTTTATGTACCAGCATAAAAATAAAAAACAGCTTTTTACTCTTTGTCATGCTTTAAAACACTCGGCCAAGAAATGCGGAGCAAAATAACTTTTTTGCGGGACTGCGGAGTTTCGCTATTTTTGAGGAGCAACTCCGCTAAATGCAAAGCAGTTGGCAACCCTGTAATTCCCTATTAAATGGGTAATTGATGGATTTGGTTTGCAAATTAATTTAAAGATTGATTTGTAAAATGGATTATTTTATCTTTTCCGCTTTTTTAATGTAATGCCCTCCATAAGTGTGCGTAGAGCTTCAGAAATGGAAGCATCATTGCATCAAAAGGTTTACATAAACTCAAAAAGGTTCTCATTCAAAATTTAACCTGTCAAAACACTTCCACCCACAAATGCAGCTTCACACATCACTCACTTCGTGTTGATCCTTAAGTATAACAGTGACTGAAGAACAACATGAATCCAACTAAATGGGGAGGGTGTAATGAGAAAAGGTGGATTGCGTCCGGCGCCTTTTTCACTTTCAGAAGCTTCCGAAGAAATTCTGCAACTAATGTTTTGTGACTGTAAAATAACTGTAACCAGGGATCTCCACCTGGGGGGGCGGGGGGTGTCATGTCGCAGAGTGCTCCATTGAAATTTTTAGGGGGTGTTCTTAGGGACATTTATCTTTTTGGGGGAGCTAACACTCTTGGGGGGCCTTTGTGGTATTTAATGGGGCCCTTGCTCTTGGTGGGGGCAACCCTGCTCTGTAACTATGTGAAACTGATCCGTTGCCAATGCAAGAACGCAGACCTTCAATGTTCCAAGTTGTGCATGCATTGTGCAGGTGAAACATGTAAAATTTCAGTTTATCAGTTTTCTTCAAGAACGTAGATCTTCAATATTTCCAAGTTTTGCATGCATTGTGTAGATAAAACACGTACAATTTCAGTTTCTGAGTACAGTTTCGAAGGTGATTCTTAATTATAAATTTGTGGTGTAAAAAGTCCTAAATTTACTCTAGAAATGTATTTTAATAAAGGTATATTCAATCTATTTTCAGTGGTTGCCACGTGAACAAAATTACTTGCAACTTAAATTTTGCTCGAAAGAAGATAGAGCGAATGGTCCAGTTAAGGGGTTTTTTCTCCCCTTTGTTCAATGTAAAACATATTTCTTAGTGTTTGTTGCTGCTTTCAATAACAGTTTTATTTTACTAAAATGATCTCCATCCTCCGCACTTTATACAGAAAAAAGATGTATTTGTTTTTATATTAGCATCTACCAACGACAAACTTAAAATGAAATCGATGAACTGGTTTATGTGGCTTCCAATGACGATTTCTTTCTTAGTACTTTAACAATACTCACGGACAAGGGCGGTCTGGGTCCCCCAAGAAGGCGCCAACCTTGATTCTCATAGGGTGCATTGGTTCGAGGAAAAAAAAAAAAAAAAAACAGAAGAAGCAGAGGTTTGAGAGCGAAAATTAAAAAAAATAATAAAATAAATAAAAAAACACACAAAGTTGCGCAGGTTCGAGGGCGCAAAGGAAAAAAAAAACTGTAGTCGCACAAGTGCACAAGTTCGAGGGCGAAAAAAAAGGGAAAAAAAGGCACACAGGCTTAAGGGCGCACTAAAAAGAACAAAGAGAGAAGGCGCACTGGTTCGAGGGCACAAGAGCGCACCGGCCCGCAGGCCCATGGGCAGGCAGGTCAGTTCGCCCCTGCTCATGTACCTATCAATTTAGAAGAGATAATGGTGAAAATCTGATTGTTGACCAATCCATAACAACGTAATTTTTTAATTTTCATACATAAATGGCTACTTCTGTATGTATGTCCGGGGTAAGTTTCAAAACTACTGGACCGATACATGTAATTTATCCCATTAAAAGAATAAATATAAAACCCATTGTTACAAAAATCCGTTGCCTTACAACAGCAATATTAATTCGCAACACCAGAGTTTGAATACGCTACCTTGCGGTGATTTAGAAAACTGTCGAAAAAACTAAAACATTGCGTTCCACGTGTTCATTTTGGGCAAAACAAACTGTTATGTGTATTTTTTTTTTATTTGCGTAATTCATCATTTGGAATCGTCATCCGCAACAGCGTAACATCAAAAATATCTGATATAAACTGTGAGCACACATTTTATTTATCTTGTTCTGAGTGAATTTGAATAAATATCAGTTTTTCAATTCGATGAAAAAAAGGGGACAACAACAACATTGACTGGACACTAGGGGCATGCTGAAAAATTACTGCTTTTCTTTAACCTAATTCCACATAAATGATTTAAATAACCTTGTTACTATAGCATCCAACTGAAATGGACAGTTCAAATAAATTTTCTTTAAAATATTTATCGCAGAACTGATTGAAAAATCCAGAAAGAGCGTTAAGAATTTGAACAATAAAAAATAAAAGCTTGGAATTTTTATCGCTAAAATATCGCGCCAACTCTACTTTATTGCTCTGCAAAAGCTGTCATTATCTGTGGAAGAGTTTCGCCAAAAATCTGTTTATAGGGTTATGGTTTTAGTATTGTGTGAAAGAATAATGTATCTTCACAAGATTTCGTATATCAGTTAAATCTTTTCCATGACGAATGAATTAAATCCATGATTTCTTTTGATATCCAATCATATAGTCATAGAAATAAATTATCTAGTGTTAAATGATACTCTTGACAGTCTGTCACGTATGTGCACTATGTGACAAAAATGTCAACAAATGCCGGAAATTTCACGAAACTGGACATAATATGTACTAATGAATAGAAAAAACAGTACAAAATGAAAATGCTGTTCGAAGTGAACCAAAAATTTATGAATACCGAATTCAACATCGTGAAAATGGCTGCTTCAGAACAACTTACTGTGTTCTGCATTAATTTTTTACTTTCGTAATACTTTTTGATTTCTAATATCTTTCTACATGGGTCAGAATAACCAAAAGACTGAAAAATCTTTTCAAATGAATAAAGAACAAAAAATCATACATGCGAACAAAAATTTCTGCCATTTCCTAAGTTTAGAAGTTGGAGTTGCGAATAGTTATAATAAAAAAATTATTATAATAAAAAAATTAATATCAAGGCTTCTCTGGAGCTAGCATGATGAAATTTATTGCTTTCTTTGGATTTTCATCCTCATCTATGCCAATAATCGATACCAGGACTAAGTAAAAAGACAATTGATTTTGGCAACAGTTGGAAAATCAAACGTGCTTATTGTCAAAAATTACACAGGCTGCAAAATTCGGGTCATGAAAAGTGATTGTACGGTATTGAGTGGCTTTTATTTTACTGGATGCGCTGATGTCAAGTATGACATCCATTTTTCTCAATCATAAAGATATTTTCACCATTTGGGCTTTAACAACATATAGGCAGAAAAACCTTTTTTTCCTATTCTGTAAGATAGTCTTTTCAAAATATGTGTAAGTTTATTACTTACACTTACAAACGAGTTTATGCATCAAACATACAATTACTAGATATATACATATTAATTTCATAGAAATAAGAACATAGTAATAATTAATCATAACGATTCAATTAACGGAAGGCAGTCTTTTCAACTAGCGCTGTTTTTGCAGCCAAAGACTACGTAATAATTTTTTTCGTCTTTCTTTTCACCATGTAACCAAAATATCGCAATTAAAATAATCTTTAAAACTTTTGTTAAAATGTAAAATAATCCAGTAACTAAATTTGGCAAATCTATAGACAGCACAAAAACTTCTATTAGTTTGTCTTTGTTCACAATTTCAAACACTGGCGAAGTTTTGCTACTTATTTTGGAAGAAAATATTTAGCATCATTTTATGATCACTAAAAATGTATCAGTATTTTTGACGAACATTAGTAACAGACAGTTCTACAAAGTGGGGAGGGAGCATTATCTAAGGGGGGTATCCCAAAACGCAAATTTGGTAACATTTTAAATCGCACCAAGAACACACAATAATTGAAATTTCCCAAAACAACTAAAGTAAGTATAATGGGATTATGGGCGGCTACATTTTTTAAAACCTTTTTTCTTTTACATTTTGTACTTTTTTAACGTTTTTGACAACATTTTCACGTATTCAATATTGAAATCCGTTAAATTTATTAATGTTTTGCCAGTGGGAAAGATTTATTAGGACACTTTTCAATACTGAAACAGATGAAAAATTCCAGGGAAAAATCTATTGTTCCGAGAAAGTACTTTTTTGAGTCATTAGGTGGGAGCAGAGCTCGAAAACATTTTATTCTATTTGGTTCAAGTTTAAAATGAACGCATATGTTTTCTAACGTCAAAACACCTTTTTTTTTTCTCTCACTCACTAAATTTTCGGACGAAATATAAAGAACATTTGTTTGAACACCGCCCCCCCCCCCCTCCCTTTTTGTTATTTTCAATTCGAGATTTTTCTCATACACAGTTATCTGAGACAGATTAGCCATCAGGGAGGTCTCAAAAATTGAGGTGTTCTCTCCACTAACATGTCAACTGCCGTTTTTTATTTTCGTTCATCCGATTGCAAAAAAATAACATGGAGCCAGAAAAAAACTTTTGTTTTCCCAACAGTTATTTTTTATTCAATTTTGTTAAATGTTCGATTTTGGAAATAAGGCGTGCTCTTAATGACGTCACAAGCAGTGGCGGCTCTAGGCGTCGGCGACAGCCGACGTCCTCACGCAGATAATTCCTCGCAAAATTCCCAGGAGTAAATTCTCCGAAGTTTTAAGAAATTTCCATGTTTTCAGTTGAAGCTCTTATTAAATACAACAGACACAAAAGTAATCAAAATAGTGCGTGCAGGGGAGACTGCACAAAGCCAGCCATAGCAAATGCAGGATCCAATTGCCATTTCTGTCGGGGCCTGAATTAAAAATATTCAATAGCTACAGCTTATTGATCAACCAACTTCTATTCCCCCCATCCCCGTCCTATTTCTTTTCTTTTTTCTATTGTTTCCTATGTTCGTCTAAAAATAAGAAAGTATTCAAAATGCTGCTCTTCCGAACTCCCCTCCCCCCCATACACACACACACCGAAAGCATTATGGAGCATCTGAAATTTCGTTTCCAGATCGGTAAACAAAACATATGCCAATTTTATTTTTAAGGCGACATAATTTATAATTGCAGCAGTTTATTGTAAATGTAACATCAGTTACAAAATCTTTGCATCATCAGTCACGGGTGTTAAATAATTTTTATATTTTCAGTTTTTAATTTTTTTTCAATAAAACAAAGAATTTTCATCAAGTCTACAATCTCTATTTTAAGGGGAAGAAATCTGTTTAGTTTTACGTTATTAGTTTGAAGAGAATTTCAAATTATATATAAGTCACTTTTCTCAATATCTCTTCTGCGAAACGTCAGTCACGTTATTTTATTCTCCTTAATTTCATACAAAAAAAAAAAAAAAAAAATCTCAAGCCTGAAAACAAGTGTAATGATACATATCAGATCAATTTCAGAAGAAACAAAATTTAATTTTAAGACTGCTGAATTTATAAGTTAAAAATAGAGTCAAATTGTAACGTCAGTCACCGTGGACTGACAAACCTATAATCACGTTTTTAAAGCTTCAATTTCTACAAATTTCCGCTGAGCACCCTCTACCTTACTTATCCCTAGCATCACCAAAGAAAGTCTAAAACCGCGTTTTTAAAACAACAAGTTTTCACATTTTTCCGGGGGAGAACCCCCATAGATGAGATCTCGTAACAGATGAGAATTTTTTGTTCCAAAGTGCTACTGTGATGGGTCCACAAAAACCCACTGAATCCACCACTGTACTTAAGACATAGGAGTTTTTAAATTTTATTTGCATCTGGGAAAATCAAAACGTTTTCAATTTAATACAGTAACCGCCACTTTTAAGTCACTGGATTATCAAATCAACCGCTTTTTAACACGCTTTTATTAGCTTCACTTGTATGTTTGTGAGTAACTCTCCTTTGGACTAAGAGCTAGTGGCTTATTACTGTTAGTACATTCCACCACTTTATGAGCGTTCGTGACCGAGCGGTCTAAGGCGCGGGTCTTCGCTGACGTCCACCTCCGGGAATTAATGGGCGTGCGTTCCAATCCCGTCTACACCGAAATTAAATTTATAATCTTGCAACTCAATTTTCTCCCACTTTTTGCGATCGGATTCTTTTAAAATTTGGAATGCAACCTCAGACCCGATGGCAATGCAATATTCTATAATCAAATTGTTAACGATATTTATTAACGATAAGTTATTAGTTTATTCTAATTAACGCGCTTTTATTAGCTTGACTTGTATGTTTGTGGATCCAACTTTCCTTTGGACAAATAGCCAGTGGCTTATTAGAATTACTTACAATGTACAAATTAGAGCAGCGGAGTGTAACAATGTTTGCATGTGAATTTACCAGAAAGCATTCAAAATGTCTGATGCAAATAATGCAATAGAACACTAAGATACATTCCATTATAAAAATCGAACACACGCACAAAGATTTCATTTAAGAGTTACAAGTATTAGCAATATTTAGTATCTAAGTCCTATTTGAAAAAAAAAAAAAAAACCGTAATAAGGAGTTTATATTTTTCAGAAATAAAAAATACAAACAATTAATTTTTGATTGTTTGAGTACAAAAACTAGAATCGGAGGTGTCCATCCCTCTAACAGTCCCCACCCCCTCTCCGAATTAGAATCATCCAAAAAGACCGCTTTAAAATACTCTGTCCCCTAAAAATGTCTATTAGCATAGTCTCCGTAATCCCCTCCCCCTCGTGAATCATTAATGATAATTCGTACAAATAAAATAATAGTTTAAAAACTAAAAAAGCACGCTTTTGTAGCAAAATAAACTAAAAAGTAAAAATAAAATAATAGTTTAAAAAGTTAAAAAACACGTTTTAGTAGCAAAATGAACTAAAAAGTTAAAAATCATCTTTGGATGACAAGTATATAAAGTAATTGACCAAACACTTAATTTTACTGCAATAAAAAAAAGCGTGGGGGGCTGCCTATTTACATTTTCGCATGAATAATAAGTGGAAGAAATTTAAGACAACTGATAAGAAACCCCCACGCTTTTTTCTATTACAGTAAAATTAAGTGTTTGGTCAATTACTGTATATTCTTGTCATCCAAAGACTATTTTTAACTTTTTAGTTAATTTTGCTACTAAAGCGTGCTTTTTAAGTTTTCTAAGCTATTATTTTTAAAAATCAAATCTGGAAGGACCGAATCATGCCGATATAATCAAGAATCATTAAAAATATAATTTTTTTCAAAAACCATGGGAGAGGAGCATCGATCCTCTTCCGTGACTGACTCTAACGAATCATGCTTCTTGCGCTTTTTTTCACAGATCAATAAGAACAATTGAATCGAAAATGTGTGGTGAAAGCAGTGGCGTAGCTAGAGTGTTTGCCGCCCGGGGCGGTTCCTCAATTTGCCGCCCTTTCATTGGGAAATAGCTAATACATAAAACTGTCAAAGGTGTTTAAATTAAAACTAGCAATTTAATTCAAGAAAATATAAGACTTAATATTATTCTCTACATATTTCCAAGAGAAAAAAAAAGGGGGGGGGATAAGAGCCCACACTTGGAGAAAATTGCTAAATTTAAGTCAGAAACAGCAATTTTAGTAAAGTTATTAGAAAGGGAGCGTTGGATTTGCTCCTGATTTTTTTCAAAATTAGTCTTTTTTAGTGTTTCTTTGTTGACATTAGGGGATCGGTGGGCAATGAAAGGAAATTTTACGAAATTTTTAAATACAGCTTAGTCTACTTACAAAAAGTCAAGGAAACCGGGAATGATCGGATTTTCAATGCGAAAATTCAAAGCTCTGAAATATGCAATTTTAGGCTATCTTTGGCAACGCAATTGCATTCGTATTCTAACGCAGTTGTAGGCGTCAGGGGAGTAGGGGCACTGAGGTTTCTTACTGAAATGTTTTTAAAACTAAATCATTTTTAAAGATATCTTTGGTGATTTGGTTGAAAGGGGAAGGTTTGAGTTCTTTCTTTGGAAATTTTTCGGCACCGAAGTCTCAAAAACGCAGTTCTAGGCTATCTTTGGTGACGTTGAAGGGTTCCCTATTGGCTTAAAAAATGTTGTTAAGTCAGGCGGTTTTCTGCTGAAAAAATTCCGTAATTGACGTCCGACTTTAGGCTTTGTTTTATAATGTTAGGAGGAAGAAGGGACAGAGGGAGGTTTCCCTCGAGAAATCATTCTTAAGTCGGAAGTTCATTTTAGACTATCCATCAGAAGAAAGGGTTAGCGAGCTCTCCCACTCACGCAAATTTTGGGCTATCTTTGGGGACGTTAGAAATAGGGGTAAAGAGTTCTTCCGTCGGAAATTTTTCAAAATTAAAGTTTCAGAACGCAGTTTTAATCTTTGGAGACGTTGGATGAGAGGGGGAGGGCGATTAAGTTATCTCTCTCGGCAAAATTCCAAAATTGAAGTCCTAAAAACGTATTTTAGGTTATATTTGATCACGTTAGGTGATCAAGGACAGTCAGGGTTCAAATGCTGTTTTCACAAATTGATTATGAAGTATTGAAGCTTTAAAAACGCAATTTTAAGCTAGATGTTGAGAACGGAGGGTGGGAGTTTTCTCCAGGAAAGTTTGCAGAATTAGAAGCCTAAATATGAGGAAACGGTAGGTTTAAGGGTATCTGCTTAGAAATTTTTCAACATTGAGGTTTAAAACGTATTTCTGAACTATCTTGGGTGGTAGCAGGAAAGGTGATGAAATACTAAAGCATTCTCCCGCCTAAAAACATTTTCGCACTATTAGACTACAGACTGGGGGTGGGAGAGGATCCCAACCGGAATTATTTGAAACTGAAAATACTTTAAAAAGCATTTAGACTATGTTTGGATAAGTTGAGGGTCCACCAAACCAAATGTTGAAAAATGAAATTCGTTTACCTTCCGTAAGGAATAGAGCAACATGTGATCAAAAATTGTCGGATAGATTATCTATTCTCAAAAGCAAGAAAACGGAATTCCCTAATACTTTGTTTGAAGAAGAGAACTCTTTAAAGAGTGGGTGGGAAATCAAAGCAAAATCTGAAACAAATAGTGTGATGAGCAATAAAATGTTTCGTGTAACATTTTACATTTCTCCCTCTTTTTCTTACTCGTCACTATTTTCTTGAAGTGAAAAAAGGGGAAGTTTTTGTTTCACGAGCAAGCTTTTAAGAAACTCTCTTAAAATCCTGTATTAGCTTTCTCTTGTAACAAAAATTGAAAAGTTCATTGTTTTCTTCTTCCTAAAGTTAACCTCTACAGTCTAAATAACAGATTTAATATATATATATATATATATATTAAATCTGTTATTTTATATATATATATATATATATATATATATATATATATATATATATATATATATATATATATATATATATATATATATATATATATATATATATATATATGAATTTTTCATAATGCATCATTCAAAAAGACAAAATAACTTTTCTGGGTTAGAATGGCATATTTAAGACCTTTAGTTTTCAATTATTGCAATAAAATGACACCACCAACGAAGAAAAGTGCGGCGCAATTCAGGTAGAGAACTTATTATTATCGAGCTTTTAATCATAAATTTTAGTGTTGAAACACGCATATTTTTCTGGGAAAGTTTGGTTTGAAATGACTTGAGCCGTACTTTTCTTCGTTTGTGGTGTCACTTTCTTGAAATAATCGAAAACTTACAGGAATACTTAAATTGTTCATTATGCCCCAGAAACGTTATTTTGAGTGCTTTAAGAAGATATTTTCTTGCCTACAGTAATAGATTAAAACCATAATTTCCTTATTTAGAAACTACATTTATGTTTTCCAAATCAAAAGGGCCAATTTGCCGCCCCTAGAAAAGTGCCGCCCGGGGCGGACCGCCCTCCCCCTAGCTACGCCATTGGTTGAAAGCCGTATCAAAACAAATATGATTTATATGATTTAATCAAAATCAGTCATACGATCTAAAAGGAACAAAAACTCATTAACTATTGACAAGAACAAAGAGCGAAAGCGCTTCCAGGCGTATAAAAAAAGAACGAGTTAAAAAAAAAAAAAAAAAACCGAGAACGCGCAAAACAAGAAAAGAAAAAAAAAAGAAAATAAATGTTGTAAACGGCAGTTTCCCTTTCGCCCGGTTCGGAGTTCCGAAAGATCAGCAGGATTTAAAGTCACGCTTTTTAAGTTTTTTTGGGGCTCCCTTTGGGAAACCAGTTCCGACCAATCAGAGCGTCGGAACGAGGTTATCTACCTGTTTGAAACAAGCGAAACGTTGACATAAGCATCAGGTGCAACGGATGGTCGTGTGTCGCGAAGTTTGCAAATGCCATTACCAGAACTCTTCCCCTTTTCGAAGTCGAAATGACCGCTTCTATCCATCAAAAATCGACTCTCGATGCTCTGCCGAAAACTTTTGTTTCGGCCATGCGGACATTATTCGATGTCATGGACGATAAACGAACTGGCTACATTCGTTTGGCTGACATTGAAAAACGTTGGCACGATTCCGCGATTCGCGGCTTGCCCGCTGGTGTGATCGACAGCTTGCGGAAAGTGACCCCTGCGAATGGACTGCTGACTTTCGAACGTTTTTGTGCCGGTTTGCGGATTTCTCTGTTGCGTCACGAACCCACAACAAACAAGCGCCACGGTGCTCCGAAGAGCGTCGTCTCGCGACCCGCGTCCGTCCCGTTGCCGGAACGAGAGAACATTCCGGTTCGAAAGCCGGGCACCCCTCTCGGAAAGCCATTCCCGCATCATTCGAACTCCACGGACCGATTATTAGCCGGTAGCAGCGCGCCGTCTCCCGTTCAGTCACGCTTGAATCGGCAGAACACCGCGACGGTGCGTCCCAACAATGTGACTTTCGTTCAACAAAGGGCGATTAGCATGCCACACCTGCAAACGGGTATCAAGACTTGTCATCCGCCTCCACCTCGCCCCGAGCCCCCCTGGATTAAAAAGGAATCCGCCAAACGTGTCGCCAACGAACCCATGGACAGGACTCAAGTTTCTATGGCCTTGGAAAAGTGGAGGATGATGAAAACTTATCACTCTCCCTCGAAATCGGACAATCGAGAGGCCTTAAAAACAATTTCGAAATTTTCCCAGAATAATATGCCTTCTTATCCAAGTTTACCCAGTGAGCAAGTATCCAGTAGTGATGGTAAGGACAAAATTTCAATTGTCTATTTGCATTTGCTAAAGTATGAGAGTATGCTAAAAGAAAGTTATGATGATTTGTCATAGGGCCAAGCTTGTCATTTAAAAATTTCCAGGGAGGGGGGGGGGGTTGTTTGCACGCAGTGTATTTTACAGGGGAAATACATAACAAAAATGCATAATTACATTATATTTCTAATATCTGAGGGGGGTCAATTTACCCCTTCCCTGTACACAAATGACAGGCCATCCAAAGGGAGGGGGGAATTACCTGGGGCCAGGCTCTTTAATTCCATTTTTCCAGGCAGGATGTGCAAATTTTATGGGAAATCCCCCCCCCCCCCTTTCCTAAATGACTGGCCTGCCTGTGGGCCAAGACATGAAAAGGTGTTCAGATCAGCAGGTTTTTAACAAGTGACTGTCATAAAAAGGAAAAAAAAACACAAAATGTTTTACAAATTGTCATTTAGCATAAATCTTTGATATTTTAGTCTTATAATTTTACCTAAATTTTATTTAATAAGAAAGCTTGCTAAGTCTACATAATAGGTATAGTCAAATTTTATCATTAATGTATGACAAATGTTGCTATCTTCAACAAGCTTTCATTTGTGTTTTGACACTAGAATGTTTTCGACAAGTTTTTGACAGTTTAAACCAGTCCAGTGTTTATAACCTTGTTACATCAAAAACCCAACTCTGGTGCTAGAAAATGAGATTTTACTAGTTCTAATTTCTATTTTTAATATCCTATGTTTTTAAAAATAACCTTTAAAATGCTAACATATAAGAAATATTAATCTTTTTTTTTTGTTTTTCTTTATACTCGATTACTATGACACCCATTTGAATGACATGTTTAATTTTATACTAGTATAGAATTGTATTATATACTAATTAAATGCAAAATTTTTACAGTGTGTTTTCCTTATATGTCCACCACAGTTGTTAGCATGATTTTTGTGCCTTAGAAAGAACATTTATGAGTGTTCATCTACCGCAAAGTGTTAAAGTGTTGTAACTAACTTCTTTCAGGGGGGGGGGGCAGCAAATATTGGATAAGGATGGCCCAGATTTTATTCTTGTATTAATGTTAAAATGACTTAATTTTTTGGAAAAACATAATTGTACTAATTTTACTCGACTATAATAAAATTAAGTGAGAATATTTTAGTGTTTTGTCTGTTTTTCAATTTAATTGTTAAAAAATTTCAGTTATAAAATTAGACAGCCTAGATTTTTTTTTAGTTAAAGGCTATAATGTTGAAATGGCCTCAAATCTTTCAGTAGACAGTGGAGTGGGCTTAAGGCCTCAGGACAGAGGTCCAGCTGCAAAGAAAGCCAGCAGGAGAAGGGAGCCAAGACGACATACTGTGTCCAATGGAATAGATTATAACATGGTAAATTCATTCATTTTCTATAAGTTACCAGAATTAAAAAGCATAATTTTTTGCTCATTTTAAGGGGTTTCACCAAGGCTAACTAGATTTCTATTTCGGGCAGGGTTTGCAAGTTTCTGCCGAGGCAATTTAAAACCACTGGTAGAAACTGGTTAAAACAGACATGGCAAAAAACACTTTCTACCACATTTGGGAAAAACTCGCAAAATGACAAAAAATTATTGACACACGTTAGAAAATGCATGGCAAAATAATTGTTAACCAAAGCATTATTTAAATATATTATTACAATTTGAAATCAAATGTTACAGTATTTGGACCCTGCAGTTGCCTCTTAGAAAAGTTGGTTTCAAAAATCTAAATAGTTTCTCAATTTAATATGCACAAATGAGAAACTTTAGAATCGTCTTGCAACAGAAGAGCTAGCAAGCAATGCATCAAGGAACAAGCAATATTCATGAAACTTTCATCTATTGTATATTTTTTTTGATTTGGTCCACCATGCAGTAACTGGTGTAGTGGAAAAAATTTGACTGGAAAGATAAATTTCGAAAAATGGGGCCAGTTTGTTTTGCAAAACTGTGACATAAGGTACAAAATCTAGGTTAACATCAGCGAGTAAAATTCTGCCACTTTCTTCTTGAAGCACATAATAATTTCAATCCCAAGCAATTTAGGTGAAGCATATTAGTGAGAAAATTACAATCGGTGATGCTTGTTTAATTCTGTATGTCACTCCTCTTTCCTAAGAACCCATATGATTTTGTCCTTTGTTTGATTAATCGAAATATTATGAGTATCTGCAATTAAAAAGTTCCTTTTAAGGCACTAGCATAGAATTTTATTTTTTACAATGATGAAATGAAGTTTAATTCTTTTGTTTAGCTAAACGAATATCATTTAGTAATTACTTGAGTTTTTAAAGAAGCTTTTAAGTTTTTACCGGTTATAATTAGTTTCTGCCACTGGCACGGCAAAAACTAGTTTCTGCTGGCAGAAAGCCAATCTTGATTTCTGGAGTGTTTTACATTCATTGACAATTCATTAAAAAAGTAACAATTACCCAAGTCGAAATTGTTTTTAAACCATGTGAGGGTCTTGCTTTGTGAAAAATTCTCTTAACGTTTCCACCAACTCCTTCATTCAACTTCATCATTGCAAAAATTGATTCCAAACAGATGTTTCAATAATCAACACAGAAGAATGCATCACATTTTATGCAGCAACTCAAACTTGAAGCAACTACTTTTTGTTGAATTTTATGTATGGCAGTCTAAGGGGACTGCAGCAGAAAAAAAGTAACGCTGCAATTGAGAGATTCTCAAAGTGCAACAAGGACCATTTTCGAAATATTTATCAGTTTCTCTAAATTTTAACACCATTGCTTTGCCATCAATGCCAGAGAGAACTTTTCCACCAAAGGAGACTATGAACCTATTTAAAGACTTCAACTGGAAACAATTGTCTGAATGGCCTAGCTTCAAGGAGTTTTTGTAGGGATATATATATTATACACTGAATGTTGATGATGTTATCAATATTTTTTCAAACCGTAGTGAAAAAGGCCTTTTACTTTATGAGAAATGGTGTCATCAATAACTACAATAAAAATAAGTACTGTAAATATAGCACTGAGTTTGTAGTTTTTTAATCATGCCAATATCATTTTTCAAATGAAATTTAAGAAATAATCATATTTTTTCAGGAAAAAAAATGTAATGAAAAGCATTTTTTGAAATAGCTATGAAAAGTTTCCAAAGGGGTTTGAACCCTATAAATCCCTCCCTTACATATGACCTTAGGTTTCACACTCCCACACTTGCATCAAATACACAATATAGCTGCCAACTCTCCCAACTAATTTGGAAGACTTCATAATTTTGATGTCTTTTCCCAAACTTACTAATCAAGTACAAATCTCTCACATTTTTATCCAAAGAAAAAAAATTCTCTAAAGGAAGGAAGGATTTTTGTATTCAAAAAGAACTTTGAGAAAAAAGCCAGACAATAAAACTGTTCATCAGAAATTAGTTTTGTGAAAATTTGTTTTTATTGTTAATTAAGTTTCTATACCTTGGTAAATAAATTTTTTGACAATTTTTTTCCTCGCTGTACTTAATTTTGTTGATCCTTTAATGTATAGCAAGTGCATATATATTTCATGAATTATTTTCATAATTTGAAAATTTCCCAATTAAATTTTAACAATCCCTCTTTAAAAGCAAATATTCAATATGTTTTTTCTCCTGAAATCCATTTACCCAAAAGTATCCCTAATTTTCATTTTGCAATGTTTGACAGCCATGGTATTTCTCAATTTATACTTACTCAAAACTTCTTCAAGTGCTAATAAATCCTAATCTGATCCTTCAGGTAAACTAGTAAGTTCATTTCAATTATTCAAAAAAGTAATAAAACAAAAACAAATCAAAAATTAAACTCTGTTAATTATGCAAGGTCTCTATTTAATTGATATATTTTTAGATTTTTATTTGTTTTCAATTATTCATTCATTTAATTCTCTGGCAATCTTTTGGAAAATGTGTTTAAAATGCTGATGAAATTTCTTCCTTATTATTCTCTTGATTAATATAATGAATCTTAACTTGACTAAATTCAAGTTATTTGAAAATGTGAGTCTTCTAATGTCAAATTATTTGTTTCAGATAAAACGGTTAAAATTGTTGGAGCAGGAAAAAGATTTCCTTTTACAAGGGATGGATGTCGTAGAACGGGCGCGCAATTGGTACCTGCAGCAGATTTCTAACGTTAATGATAAACTGGAAAGAGTCAGCAAATGGGACATTCCACATTCGGTAAACTTTTGAAATATTTGTCACATTTTTCCCCAAAATCATAAAAGTTTAAGATACATGAAAGGACATATTTTTAATTGCTCGTGATGATTTTGCATTTTGAAATAGCTAGGTCTGAAATTTAAGGCATATTTTTCTGGTATCCTCATATATATAATAGCTAATGATCGAGTAACCTGCCAGTTTCAACATTGAAACTCACGCCATGGCATGATAATTTGATAATATGTTTTGGTAATGTTTAATATGCATGGAAAGGCTTTATTGTGACAAGGCTGAACTTGATCCAGTAACTTAACTGTTTTACTGGTAAGACTGTGTCATTTCAGGAGCGTGAAGAAATGAATAAATGGTCAACAATGAATGCTACCTACTGGAGTTTAGGTTAATGCATTGGAGTTAGGGTTACAATTTCAACTATCAAAATATCACCAAACAGGCAATGGCTTCCTTCAAATGTAGAAGCAGTTTTCACCCATCATACCTTGATGGGTGATTTTCTATTCATAGGTAGGTGTTCCAGACGTCCCGATTTTCAGACAAAATCCTGGTGTCCCATCCGGTTTACTTCACGTCTCGGAAAAAGATAAATTTGATTATAAATGATCAAAAAGATTCAAAAATAATTAAATGTGAAGGGATATTTTGGATAATTACTTTACCATTCGTTACATTGACTGATAAAGTTAAAACCGGATCAGTTTGTGTGGATTTTTACAACAAGATTTAAGCCAAAAAAAGATTCTAAAAAAGTCTTATAAAATGAAAAGAACATCTAGTGTTACATTTTTTTAATTCCTGACTTAAAGTGTTTTTTCTAACTAAAATAAATTGTAAATATTTACGTCTAAGAAGTGAAATGTTCAAATTTTGTCTGCTTATGTCATTTTTCATTACCTCTGTTTCACCTTCATAGTTAGTAATCATTTGTTCATAGCATTGAGAATAAACTGCAATACACTCCAAAAATCAGTCACAGGTGTGTACCCTGATCTGTGTGTAAGACAGGAGTGTTGTTGTTAAAATTACCAAAAATTCAAAAAAATGTCAATTTCAAGTTTTTTTATTATATTTATTAATGATAACAAAACCCACTGTGTGTGAAGTTTCTCAAGTCTTTTTTAAAAAACTAGAAAAAAATCCTTTTTTTTTTAACACTTTGGCAAGAAGCTAAGTTCCTATGTTTTTCATTGCATTTATTCCAATACATTTTAGTACTAGAATAAGGATATTTTGCACAATTTTTAAATGCTTGGAATTTTGATCATTCATGATGTAGTTTAAAGTTTTAATTACTTAGCATCACACCAATACACCATTGGTTTGATACATATATCATGTAAAAATCATTCGTACGGGAAAAAATATTTCTTACAAAATGTAAAATATTTGTATGTTAATTTGATTTACAAAACAATTCTCATAATTTTATATGAATTATATAGGAATATTCAATGGATGCACAGCAAGAAAGATTGAATTTCCAAATGACTAGAATTTCTGAAGTCAATCAGCACCTAAATGCATTGATGGAAACCTCAGAAAAGGTAAAACTTTTCAGTTGAGCAGTATAGCAATCCAAGTATTGTCCATGACACAGTGTACATTCTGGCCTATAAACTATTGAAAGTCTTTTGAAGTTGAAAAAAAAATTGTGCCCTGCCAGGGATGAAAACATTGACTTAAAGTAAAGTTGATGAAAACATTGATTTTTCAAAACAAATTCAATCATAGGCATTGCTAATGATTTAAATGCTCATTTTTATGGACAATTTATTTTAAATTACACTTCTGAATGAAAAGAAGTGTTTCTTTATGTTTAAAACTAAGCCAGCTAGCCACTGCAAATAAATGCCTTCTATTACATTTTTACCATGGGCAATGTCACTATCCTAACCTATAGTTAATTTATTGAAGTTATGGAAATATTTTATCCTCCCCCCCCCCCCCCCCCCACCTTCAAAAAAGAAAAAAAAACATTGTAATTAGATTCAAAGTGTAAGATACTAGAAACAATTATTCAAACATTGTCTATTGTTGAGTGTATGCATATTATTTTAATGTGATTGTAATTCTTATAATGTTACTTTTGAGTGTGGAATGTTCTTAGATCTATTATATAAGGTTTTTTCTATCACACGATTTACGATGTCTTGTGAGATTTTTCTGCATATTATTATGGGACCTTGGTGGCAAGTGGTTTTACCAAACTAGCACACACCTGGGTGTGAAAGAAGTGAAGTTTGATTCTTTCCCTCACTTGAATGTAATTATCTTCTCCTTTAGTGCTGTAAAAATGTATCATGTCCTGTGTGTGACATTGAATGAAGGTCTATAAGCGTGTCATTTGAAGCCAAACACACAAACGCAAAAATGTATAATAATTGCTAAACTTATGAAACATACAGGGGGGTCCAAAAGTCATGCAACCTGTTATAAAATATTTTACTTTTCAAAAAAGAAAAAAAAAAACCTAGTAATTTAAAAAACAAATTATTTTTCTAGTCGCAATTTTTTCCCCCTAAATGACCCGCTATTTTAATTTCCTATGCATATAAATACTATCTGCAGCTTTTTATTTGTAGTGTGGTCAAGATGGTTTTTCCCAGGATCAGGAATTTTTGCTGAATTCAAAGGCGTTCATTTTCGGTGGACCAAATTCCTGCCTTATGACTACTAACATAGAATGTAAGGGGAACTACATACACAGAACATTCTACTAACATAGAATAACCAGGTGTCATCAGTAAAGAACAAAGAATCAAGTTTTTCTATATTATTTTCATCAAGAAATAACCGTAGCTATCAACAATTTCTTAATTGTTTAATTTGATTGGGAGCTCTCAAGTCTTGAATAACAAACATGCGAGAAGTGTGAGACTTCTCAGAGCTCTGTGAGCTGCCCCATGTGATAAGTTAATCTGAGGAGCCAGTATTTTTGTTCCTTACTTGCGCAGGAAAAGAAAATTCTACGTAAAAATGAAACTTTTCATGATGACCCAGTGGCTGAAAGTTTTGTAGCTGTGTGCGACAAGCTTTTAGAACTACATAATCTGTCTGCAAAATTTGCGTGTGCTTTCAATAAAATAAATAAATTAATCAACAATTCTTTTTTTAAATAATTTTATTTGAAACTTGGCTGGAGGTGACCCCGCCCCCCAAAGACTATGGTGCACATCCGTAAATTCTATGAAGCACTCCCCTCTAAAGAATGAGACCCCCCACTCCAAACTGAGACCAAAGTCTTTCTCAAATTACCTCCCTTCCCCCTTCCCCAAAAAGTTTCAACGGTGCAATCTGATAACCCCCGGTCCTTGGTGGGCATGCTATAAATGTTAACTGAATAAAACTCTTTGAAACTCTTAAAAGTCTTAGAATTTTATTTAACTAAATTTTGTGATTTTAATAAAAATAAAAGGAGATTTTATTTGTTTACCTCTTAACAAAGCGTACTGAACATCAAAAATTAGAAAAATCCGATTATCATAGCAGATGCAAAGAGATTGCAATTCTCAAAATGCTCCAAAAGTATGAAAACGGATCAAAAAAAAATATATTTTTTAAAATTAGTTTAGAATTGCATTTTAGAGTCCTATGATAAACATATCGTTAATATCTGTCGAAAGCAAAACTAAAATTAAACCATCTATTTTCAGCATTTAAATTTTTGACTCATAAACAAAAACAGAAAGTAACAATTCGATTCGTATATCGGATGCAAACAGATTGCATTTTTCAAAATGAAGGCATTAAAAGTAAAAAAGCAGTAAATAAAAAAGTTTATTAAAGTAAAATAATTTTTGAATTACCATCTGCATAATGAATATTATTAATAATCACTGACATATTCACTAAAAATTCAGAGTCTGGGAAAAAAAATTGAGGTGAGTAAAGGTTTAACACCATACGCTAAATGGCAATAATTTTATAGCTGGTAAACTTGTTTAAAGCAATCCGATTTCAATTTCAATTCGCTGATAATTTTTTTGAGCAATCACGATTGCTTATTGTTCTCACTTGACTATTTTTGACGTTCCTTTGATTTTTCCCACCGCCACCCTCCGCACCATCACCGTCGACGGGCTCCTCATGATGCTGCACCTCTAGCGAAAATCTTCTCCAGGTTGCATCCATGTCCTACACACACGCGCATACATATACAACTACACGCACACATACACACACCACCACATACATACAGACACCTACACATACACACAACTACCACCACATTCATGCCTGCACACAGACACAAACACATATGCCTACACACACATACACATTCCCCTTCCCCCCCAGACACAAACACACATGCCTAAACACACATACACATAACCCGTACGCACAAACACATCCCCCCCCCCCACACACAAACACACACGCCTACATACACACACTCGTGATTGCGAGAAACATAATTTGAATTCAAGATGTCAAAATTCAAATTAATTTTTTTTTTGTTTAAGTCAGTGGGGAGAAAAAGTCCTGACACACTGCATTTTCAGAGAAGTTTATAACACCACCACTGCTAAACGATATGACAAAACAAACAAACAAACAAAATTGTTCACTATGTTTGGCACTATAAGTTATTTATCGCTTGCATAACAGAAGTGTGCTTTTTTTTATACACAGAAATATGCGTAATTTTGATTTCAGATTTACTTTTCAGTAAACAATCTGAAAAAGATCTGTGTTTTGTGCCTCATGATGTAACTTGAATCTTTCCCTCCCTGGCGCAGCAGTTCATGCAAATAAATGTCAGAATGCCAGAGAGTTGCTGACAGTTTTTTTTTCTTTGTGGACAACACTTTTTTTCTTTATTGTGGACAACTTTCTTTCTTTTTTCTTCTTTTTTTTTTAGCGCAGACAAAACTGTCAGTGATCAAGTTTTCGCTGTCAATGTTGCCATGTCGTGGCGTTTCTGCCACTGGGCATGATGATATGCTTATATTTTAGAATAAAATAAACTTGATAGACCGTAAGAAATTTTCTCTAAAAAAGAAAGAGAAAAACCTTTGTTGCTGCTGCTTTTTTTCTGGAGAAGGGGGGGAGGGATGCAGTTAACCAAAACATATGCTTAATATAAAGCTATTTGTTTTATATATACTTTGTAACTATTGCAGTCATTCTTCTTCTGCAAAAAAAGATGTAAAAAAATTTAAGAAAACAAAAACAGCTTTATGTTGCAGAAAAAGAGTTAGGGAAAGGAATAAGATCTGGTGTATAGGGGATTTTTTTCCCCTTTGAAAAGAAATAAAAAATATATTATCCGGGGGGGGGGGGGAGAGGTATCATAGATCATTGTGAAATAAAATAAATACAATGTGATGACTTAGAACCCAAATCTGCCTCCCCACTTGGTTCAAAAAATATATTTAGAGCAAAATTTATATTTGTGGTCCCGAGGTGGGAAGTGATATTTATTTTTATAGTGCTTAGCTTGTGTTGTGGTCAGAGCATTAGCTTGTTCTTCCAGCACAGAGTCATTTTGCTTTGTGTTTGTTAAATAGGGTTTTTGCACATATAGTTTTCTAATTTAGTCACTAACCTTCTGTCTTAAAACTGTAAATAGTAATTTGTTTCATTAAAATGTCACTGAGAACAAAGTTCTCTTCCTCGTGGTTGGAAAAAGAGAGAAATGGATGCAAGATCAGCACATGGTGCAATGCAGAAAAGGATGAATTTTAAGCATTTTGTTTTGTTTGTACATTATATTTCTAATATCGATAATCAAGGATTTTCACAGGTATTGTCTGATGCTGATGCAGCGAAACATAAGAGCTTGAAAAAGCAAGCTGTATTTTAAATTCCATGTTCTTCGTTCTCTACTGAAATTAAATTGGTTATGATGAAGCAATCCAAAGCGTTTGTGCCACATTCACTCCAAGATAAAATTTTGAAAGTAGAGGTTTTCGTAGTTTTAGTAGGTGTAAAAAAAACGATTTTCATTTTCATCTTTAACTGATTTATCTTTAATTTACTCGGATATTTTTGAAGATTCTGAGATAACAAAAGTAACAAATTATCTGATAAAAGTTAAGTACGTAGTAAATTTTGGACTTGCACCGTACTTTAAAAACTTCCTCATTAAGGATATTTCTTCATCATTCTTTGTAATTCACTTTAATGAAACAACAAGGCAAGTAAAGAAGCAATTGGCCATACATTTATCACACTGGTATATATTTCTTTTTCATTGTGTCTCTATGTTAAAGAATAAAAGATTGAATGCATTCTATTGTAGTTTTCAATATTGAATTTGAAACGTTTTATTATCCACTTCAAAAAGCAAACTTATAAATTACATTAATTTTTTTTTTTTTTAAACTTGATGTTTATTGTCCTAAAATTTCAACCAAATTGTGTCCTAACATTTTTGAAACCACCTCTCGGACCCCTGTAAGAGTCAATGTTGCTGTATGATAGAAAGCACTATAAAATATTTTAATTTTACATGCATTTGAAATTTTAAAAGGAATTAATTTTAACACCTTTGTAAATAATTGTATTATATTTTTTGGTTTTTACAGGGATTTCCAATCCATATGAATCTAGCAGTTCATCAGAGGAATATATATGGCATTCAGAAGACAACCACTCAAACTATTGAGCGCTTGAAATCTCAAAACCATGCATTGACTGAGGTAAAATTATTTTTAATTTGATTGTATCTCAGCATTTAACTATCTATGAAAATATTCCATGAACAAAATAACATTGAATATTCTAAGTGTTTAAAAAATGTAGTAGTTTTTGCTTGAATCAAAATTTGGAAATGCTCTAGGTTGTATTGACCCCCTTGTGCTTTTTCCATTTATTGGTTAGTTTGGTATAGTGAGGCCAAAAGGCTTGCAACAGGAATGGAAATTGAGCTTTATTTTTCTTTCATGGAGAGGACCCTCAAGCTCTTTGGTGAATTGTAGTTACCTTTCCTTTTTTTAAAGACTTGTTAGTGGGAGGGAATAAGCTTGTTGATGATTTAAGAGGTTATATTGTATTTATAAAAAATGTTAGTTATAAGCAGTGATGTTCCCATCAATTTTTCTGAGGGTATACTTCCAGTAATCCATTACGCACAGTTTGTGTATGATCATATACATAGTATGTCATAATATGAAAATTTATGAAGCTTGAGGGTTATACACTATAGGTCTAAAACATGTTTGAGAGTATATGGAGTATACCCTATGGGAACACCACTGGTTACAAGATACTGGAAGTAAGCTTTTTATGGTAATTTACTACTTTCCACCCTGATATTTCATTAGAAAATTACTTTCTCAGATTTCATAATCACTATGAAGAAAAATTGGGATACATTACAAAAAAATATCAGGAGACAAAAATCAGGACACTTTGAGTATTTTTAGAGTGTGTAGTGAACATACATATATATATATGATATTGGCTTAATATCATCTCCATAGATCAATGTAAGGCTTCTGTATTTAATCACCACATGTTGTAATCAAGTTTACTGCTGCATATGCTTTTAACTGGAAATATTTGTATAAAAAGACTGATGCAGTTTGATAAATAACTAAAACTGAGAGGATCTGATTCATAGAGCTATATTACTGATGGATTTACTATGTAAGGATAAATTATGTGTCAAAATTATGTGTTTATTTTATATCGAAGTTTGTATTTCAAACATGCCTGTCGAAATTTACGTACATAAAGGTACTCGTCCTAAAACATTCACTTTTCAGTAACATATTTTACTTTTGTAAAATATGTTTCTGAAGTATGAACTTTCGAATTAAATGATTTTAATATGCAAAAGGAAAATATTTGGTCATGTTATTTAATTTTAAAAGATGTGAAAAATAATACTAAATGATTGATTTTAAAGTTTAATATTTTCTTTAAAATTTTTAACTCCCAGTAATTTTGCTAACAGCCTCCTACATTTTGATGCTAACTACTTTTTTAGTTTAAGGCTGCATAATCTTTTTCTAAGATAGTCATTCAAGACAAATCAATTTCTCCTTTTAAAATTAAATAAATATTACTTCCCACTTTAAGAGGATGCAGTTTTTTCCCCCGTTTTCAAGCAAGACTCGTTATTTTTCTAATTTGGATCACAGGATGTGGGGGCGTCACGGCCGCCAAGAAAACCAAATATCCACCGCCAAGAAAGACGAAAGAAAATTAACACTTAAGAGCAGTAAACTGTAAGAACAGTTTACAAGACAGAACAAGTTGTTTTTTTCACCCATCTGTTTCTCAGATGAAAACAAATGCATGGGTCTGGTACAAACTGTTTTTCACCCTAAAAGAATTGATTTATTGTCTTGCAATGCAATATAATTTACGATTGAACTGCAGCCAATTTGGAAAATGTAAATTACCTTCAAAAAAAAAAAGTTGCTAAGTTTGTCTTAGTTACTGACGGAAATTTCTTTAAAAGACCAGAACAGGCCTATTGCAAAATAAGCCTGTATTAGCCTTGAAAAATGGCTAAATACCTTAATTTTTACCCATGTTTTCAGTTTGTGAATTTCTGTAAGCTACTTATTTTTGAACGGATAGATAAGGTGTCGATCGATCTAAGTTGCTAAATGATATTTTATTGCCTGGTAGGTAGACTGAAGAGGAGTAAAAATCTAACCCTTTTATTTGTCCAATTGTCCTTCAAAACACCTTCATTTTAATTTCTGAAATATATTACGAACATAGGTCTTGTATGGAAAAAATTCTGACAGAATTAATTACTTTGTGGGAATGTTCTAGTTGAGAAAGAAATAAAAACATATATCAAAAATTATCAGGACAACCATGAATACTACTTTCTACAGAAATATTCTATTACTGTTAACGTAAATGTACAAAGGATATTTTGTAAAATCTTTTCTGGCAATTTTAAGTTTTTTGACTCAATTATTATTTTAATTTCTAGTTTAAAATATTGTGTTTCCTTATTGTTTAGGAAATTGCAAAGAAAAGTGAAATGATAACACAGTTAGAAACTGAAAAATCAGCCCTGATAAGAGAATTATTTCATGCCAGAACTTATCCTAAAAAGGAGCCAAATGATACCACATTGTGGTAGTTATTGAGGAGAAAACTTTTATAGAGATATATTTTTTGTTCCTTTTCTTTCAGTATTTGATTTGTACAAATATATTTATGTTATATTTTTGAAATAAAATTTACAATGTTTGAAAAAATTTATCAGCTTCTTTAATTAATAATTAAGAAACATTTGGCAAGCATTCAGCAGAAAAGCTTGGAAACATAACATTAGAGAGAACATATCAACAATGTGACAGGTCTTAACAATATTCCGCTGCTCTCTTTGGCACTATTCAAAAATATTTTTCTCTTTGGCATTGCAAAGTTAAAATACACAGTCCAGTCACATTAATGTGACCATCTGTCAAAAGCCAGAATAACCACCTTTCGCAGAGCGGACTGCTGCGAGACGTGCAGGAAGAGAGTCACTTAGGTCCCTGAAGGTGTTCTCTGGGATGTTGAGCCATGCCAACTCTAATACCGTGGCCAGCTGTGCTAGATTACGCGGTTGAGGATCCATGGCGCGAACAACTCGATCGAGATGGTCCCACAGATGCTCGATTGGTTTAAGTCAGGTGAGTTTGCTGGCCAGGGGAGGACGGTAAACTCATCCTGGTGCTCTTCGAACCACGCACATACACTGGCAGCTGTATGGCACCTCGCATTGTCCTGCTGGAAGATGCCATCATCCTGAGGAAAAACAATGCGCATGTAGGGGTGGACATGGTCCGCAAGGACAGATGCGTACTTGTATTGATCCATCGTGCCTTCCACAATGATCAGTGAACCCAGAGAATGCCAGGAAAACATTCCCTAGACCATAATGCTCCCGCCTCCAGCTTGGACCGTTCCGGCAATGGTTGCAGGGTGGTTCCTTTCAGAGGTTTCACGCCTTATACGCCAACGTCCATCTGTCCGATGGAGCATGAAACGAGATTCATCTGAAAACGCTACCTGTCGCCACTCAGTAGACGTCCAGCTGCTGTACTGGCGTGCAAATTCTAGCCTTCGTCGTCGATGAACAGCAGTCAGCATAGGTGCACGAACCAGGCGTCTGCTTCGGAGGCCCAGACGCAGCAATGTTTGCTGAATAGTAGTTTGGGAGACACTTTTGGTATCCCCTTGGTTCATTTTGGTGGTCAGTTGCTCAAAGGTAGCCCGTCTATCTGCCCGAATGCATCTCCGCAACCGTCGTTCGCCTCTGTCATCTATGGCCCGGGGTGCACCACATTTGCCACGTCGCTGATTTTGGACAGTCCCATTTTGCCATGCACGGTACACTTTTACCACGGCGGCACGCGAACAGTTCACAAACTCAGCCGTTTCGGAAATGCTTCCACCCTTGGCCCGAAAGCCAATGATCATGCCCTTTTGGACGTCGGATAAATCGCTTCGTTTCTGCATTACGCCAACGATTGAAATGTTTTCCGAAGCACTCACACACCCTTTATATACGCTCAACAGCACTGTGCTGCCACCTGCCTTCTGAGATCGGTTATTTAACTCTGACGTGGAAAGTAGGTGGTGGTCACATTAATGTGACTGGACTGTGTACATCTCTCTTAATAAATACTTCATGTAATTCAAATTACACAAAAAATCTCAACACCCACAGCATAATTTTGAAGGTTTCATGCATTAGCTGTTAAAGATGTATTCAACAACTAGTATGTGATTGTGACACTTACAACAGGGTTGCCAACTTCTCCACAGTCTGCGGAGTTCTGAAAAACCTGAAATTCCACCTTGTAATAAGGTTCAGTCTTTTCTATTTCTCCCACACGTTCTGTTATTTAAATGTTATAACAACAAACTTGTGGAATGGAACATTAAAATTATTTAAACTAAATCATACTCAGAGTATCTAAGTATGTTTTTATTAGAAATAGAAGCAATGAGGAGGGGGGACTCAGAAAAAATTAATTTTTGCATTGCAATGTTTTTTGTTTTTTTTTAGATATTTTTTATGATCAGTATCCCACATGAAAACACTAACTTTGATAATGCTAGCAGTAAAGATATTTTAATTTCCCTGTGCACAAAAAAGTACTTTTATGCTACTTTTCTACCTGAAACTAATATACAAGACAGAATTAGATCAACAACATCAATCAGTGGAAATAATTAATTTGAATATTTGAAATTTTAATGTTTTCATTTAATGTATGTAATACATATAGATATGTGTGCGCACATGTATGTAAATGCATGTAACAAACTTTTTATAGACAAAGAAAAAGATTTTGTTTAAAATCTCACAATTTACAGGAAAAAAACCATGGTCACACACACAAATTTCTAACAAAAAAAAATGATTTAGCAATTTATACAAATCATACTTTACTCAAAATTACCTGCCGAATGATGATTGGACTGATTTGAGTAATTTTTGATGTTTTGAACTTAAAACTGTACTGGCAGTTAGAAAACCAAAGGCTTTTTTAATAGTACAAGTTAAATGCATATTTCTAAGGTGAAAAAATAATATAAACTGCATATTCATGTGTATCTTTTAATACTAAGCTCTTTTTAAGTTTTATGAGAAAATATAGCTGTTAAACTATATTTGAACTGGAAAAAAAAAAATCAATTTTTTCAGGGCTTCAAATTTTCTGGTAATGTTACAGCCTGAGTTTAAAAAAAAAAAAAAAAAGTTATGAATAATTATTTTCATGCTAATGTTTTGGAAAATTATCAACTACAAAAACAGACTTAGGTTAGTGGTTTTTTTTAAATGATTTTATACATAATGTTGACTTACTTGGCAAAACTGTAAAATACTACTCAAATCTTTTCTTTAAGGTTGGCAATCCTGCTACCAATAGAAGGTCATTTCATGGTACTTTAGACATTTATGTAGAGTCCGTAACGTGACCTTTTTCTGCCATAACCTTTTAATTTACTGTTTGATTAGCATATTATTTTGAGCTTTTCCTACCAACACACCAACTCAAATTAAAATAAGTTGCAAATCCAATGGTAAATTAAAAACTTAAGGGAAAAAAAGGTCATGTTACGGACTCTACATAAATGTCAAAAATACCATGAAATGCCCCTATAATCTAAAATTTAGTATGATTTATTACTTTATCTGTAAGTATTCTGAATTTTCTATATACGTTCTCACCTTCCCTGAAAATTTGGTGAATTTTGTTTTCCCGATAAGCGGTCCAGATATTACTTAAAACTGAATGTAGTCCTTGTAAAGTAGGAATTTTATTATCCTTTTCAGAACAAACTTTAGAGTACCAAGCAATCTAACGTCAAACAGAGCAATATATTGTCTTATCTGCTCAAAGAATGCAACAAAATGTAGATTGCCAGCAAAACAAGCAGAAATGATTCTCAACGGCAACCGCTGCAACAGTACACATAATGAGAAATTCACCCAAATGGTGAACCACTTCAGATCTCAGTGCCTTATGCATCAAATATATAAATTTTTAAATAAAATTCTCATGTGTTTTGAGAAAGGAATTAGCAACTCAAAATTAATTCTTATTGCATTATACAAAGATTACTTTATGAAGTGTCCATGCAGTGTGAATTTCTGATAAGGCAGAGCATGCAATCAAAATCTTAGAAGCAGCACATTTTATCTAAATTTCTTTTTAAAATAAGGTATCAATAAATTTTTGTTTTCTTTAAGGATATCTTTTTTGGTTTTAAATATTTGTTTTTATCTAATTCATGAAAATAAAATTTGTCTTAAAGTATAAATAGAAATAAATAAGTTAAAGAGGCAGAGGAAAACAGTGTGAAGGTTACATACAGAATTAAATTTAGTTTTCAAAGGCAAGGTTAAGTTTGGTTCTTTTAAATGGAAAGGCAGTAGTTTTCAGCTCAGCATGTAAACCAGATTTTATTTTTTAAAGCAGGACCTTCCTTTATGTATATATTTTCCAACTAAGCAGGGATAACTTTTTGAGAAAATATGAATTCCTAAACTATAATTGTGAATTTTAGAAGAAAAATAACCAGTCGATGATTTAAAAAAAAAAAAAAAGTGTATCATGTACATAGAGGCGGTCCATAAATGATGTTACACATTTTAAGAGTAAGTTATGAAGTATCATACTTCCCCTTACACCCTCCCCACCTTTCGCATGTCACTCAATTTTTCATAAACATTCTTATAAAAAATGTATAATGTCATACTTTTGTTGCCACTTCCCCTTTGTCACAATTTCACAGCACCCCTTCCCCTTAAAGTGCCATCATTTATGAACAGGTCTTAAGTATATAAATTGTAGAATAGCCAATTTGATATAATATAACTAAAAATTTTGAATAAATTCAGTGAAACAATACAAATATAAACAAATACAATTAAAGTTCAATTTTAAAAAAAGGAACAACCTTCACAATGATAAAAGGTTTCTTTCTATGATCAAAAACTTGAAAATATCTTATGTAAAGAATTTCGAATTACTGTTTAGCTTGCCATACTTTTCTTTTTGGGAGAAAAACCTCCAATATTTTAAGCTGAGATAATTGTTTTTACTAACTCATATCACCAAACATGTTTTATGAAGTTGCAACGGCCATATAATGTTTGAAATATCATTGAAAAGTGATGTAAAGGTGTAAAACATTTCAAAAATTTGCTGTGCAAACTTCATTGGTATTTCGTGAACTTATGAATTATAATTGTGTAACAATAAATATTCACATGGCTTATGTTGATTTAAAAAGTAATTGTCACATCACACATCAAGAAAATAAAGCAAAATAAATTCCTGGCATCAGGAACAAAGTATATATGTATAAAACACAGGGAGAGAATCCTACATCATAAATAATTAACATTATATAAAGGTAGTTTCAAATTAGCATATATATATATTTACATGCAGGTATATAATGTGTTTTTCAAAATTTTTGTTCATTAGACTGCAAAACTGTCCAAATAATAATAAGCACAGAAAATTTAGCAAAGTCTTCTTCCCTTTTTAAAAAGAAATATCTAGGAGGTCAGTTAAGAAATGATACATATCTTTCTGTATTTTTTTTACAGGTACAAACTTTCTGAAGATACAGTTAATGCTTTTCAAATGAGATTTCTAAAGCTCTCATAACTTAATGTTGTTCTTTGATTTTGTTAGAATGCAAAATTTTAGTATATAAAAATATTTCAAAACAAAATCATTTGTAAAATAGGTATAAGCTCAAAAATGAAGCATAATGAAATTAAATATGGCGCTGTCTCACTTGACTGACTTCATAGGAACCAAATTTTAAGTTACTTATATCTCTGCTATTGAAGGACAATCCATCACTCGGCAGAGGGGAATCTACAAAAGGAAAGATCCAGGCAATGTACCACTTCTGCCCAAAACTTTCTGCCAGATTTGCTTTCCAGCCAAGATCATAGTTTGTGACGCCCTGCATTTTCTCAAAAGTGGTCTGGTTTTTGATTACTTGTTGTACATGAAACACAAATAAGTGTGAAACAAAAAGAACTCCAATGATAGATAACATGGATAGTGTAGTATATGCAAATACTTCAATGTTTAAATACCCTAACATTACAAATATGAAGGGCAACAGGTGCGCACTGAGAGAAAACAGCGAAAATCCTCCCAAAACATCCCATATGAAATACATATTAAAGACAGTCGCGTACAGAGATCCGAAGGATAAGTAGAAGAGAAACATCACAAAATAACGAATGTTCTTCAGTCCGATGCAACACATTGCAAAAGTGCAATGGTGATCTCTCTTCAATATGCAAACATTGCACTTTGGGCAATGGAATGTTCTTGGAGGGGAATTGGCTTCACAGGCACTACAAAAATACCAACCAGGTTTCAGCTGAGAAGGAAGTATTATTTTCCTTGTAGATGAGTCTGTCCACATCATCATGGCAAGGTTACCAAGTATGTTAGAGAAGATAAAACTTCCAAAGAGAGCATGAAACTCCACAGATAAAAGGCCTCCATCTACCCTTGGCAGGACGATAAATATTTCAAAGAGGTACACGGAGAGTAATGCTACGATAAGGAATCCAAAGGAGAAACCATCCGAAAGATCTAATCTCCATCTTTTGGGGAGCATTATGAAAAATTCTTTACATCAGATTAGTGCTGAAAAATTGAAAAGAACTTATGAACTTTCAACACTTAAGAAAAAAAGAACTATAAAAATATAAACTTTTTGTTTCTTTCGTAAATAAAAAGAAATATTGCTTGGAAATTCTCTTTTTTCTATTAAAAAAAACTGACCTTTTTATATTTGATGATTATTTTGACCATGATTCCCTTTCTCTAGTAAACGACTTTATGAACTATTGCTTGGATTATGTATGATTCAAAAATGTGAACTTTGACCTATAGAGATTGCGAAAACTTTTACCATTTTTTTACCTCTTCTGCCCATAGCCATATATATATTTTTAGTTTTGTAAGTTTCTAAAGTTCTTCAAACACATGTTCGATTGGCGTAGAACGTGGTGTGCAACTAAGCAGCCCGGGGGGGGGGGGAGGAGGAACCACCCTGCCGGACAATTTTTCTAGTTTCTCATGTAACACTCGTAGTTAAACAATAGGACAGTTGACTTACATGGCAGGGCACACAAAAGTTTTAATGAAAAGATTTTCACGGACCTTATTCATGGCCCAGAGCGATCAGAGTTAAAAAATGGTGCATAACTTTGACAACACCTCTTTTCTTTCAAACGCATACCTACAGGAAAAGAGACAGAGAAGATGTAATTTCTGATTTAGGTTGATGCCAGTATTAGAATATGAGCACACAAATCCGAATTGCTTCGCATTATGTGCGGGGATATGGAATCGGCAAATTAAACACAGACGCAAAATAACATTTGCATAAAACAGAGGGCAAGGGAACTCTCCCTTGGAAAGTCGTCAAAATTACAGCTCTAAAAACGCTTTTAAGGGAATTTTTGGTGATGTTTGGGGGGAGGTTCAGAGACCCATCCTGGTGAGTTGACCGAAATTGAAGTCTGAGAAACAGTTGCAGACCCTCAGTGGAAACATTAGTGGAAATGCTGGAATACAAGGTTCAACGAATCTATCCAAAAAATATTTTGAAACTGGAAGCTTCAAAAATGTAATTTGATAACACCTGCAATATTATTTCGGAAAGGGGGTTCGAGAGCTCACACCTGGAAAATTTTCAGAATGGAGGTTACAGAAAACACACTTGTATTCCACCTGTGATAAGGTTAGGAGAAGGGATAGAATTGAAAACTCTCCCTTTGAAATTTTGAAATTAAAGTTTTAAAAATACAATTTTCGATAAACTTTGGTGATGTTAGGGAGAAGAGAGATTAGAGAGGCTTCACACGGAAATATTTTGAGATACAAGTGTTAAAAACGCATTTGCAGCCCAATTTGGAAAAAAACAAATAATTAGAAAGGTTGGGTGAGAGGATGGAGTTCAGACTTTTTCTCAGTAATTTTTTCAATTTCTAAAAATGCAATTTCAAACAATTTCAAAGATGTTTGATAAAGAGGGGCTCAGGGGTTTGCTCCTGAAAAAATTCTTGAATTGCAAATGTAGGCTATCTTTGATGATGTTAAGAAAAGAAATAGGGCTTGAAATGTTTCCCTGATTTTTTTAAAAATTGAAGTTCTTAAATCATAATTTCAGACCCTCTTTAGTAATGTTAGATAGAGGTGAGATACGGAGGATTACCCAAGGAAATTTTTTGAAATTAAAATCCTAAGATTGTACTTGTAGGCTACATTTGATGCATTTTTTAAAAATTAAAGTTCTTAACTCAAGGCAAGGTTCGGAGGCTTTTCCAAGGACATTTTTCAAAAAAAAAAAATCCTAAGATCGCTATTGGATATATTTGATGGCGTTGGGAGAAGAGACAAGGTTTGGATCTATCTCACAGAAAAAATTTGGAAATTGGAATTCATAAAAATGGGATCATGGGCCACCTTTGATGATGTTAGGGGAAGGATGGAGTTTGATACTCCCCTCCAGAAATTTTTAGAAATTGAAGTATGTAAAACGGAATTTTAGAGAATCATTGTTGAGGTAATAGAACGGAGACTTAGGGAACTGCCAGCTCCCCTTTTTAAGATGTAATTTTAATGGTAGAGCATGCTCACACAGGGCCATATCCAGAGGGTGCGCTCGATGCCTCCCCCCCCCCCCCGAAAAGTTTTGTACAGTAAAACAGAAAAAAGTTTTTTTTTTAATTTCTAATGTCAGAATGAGTTTCTAATGTTAAACAAGCGAAAATTTGAAGAAATACAGAAAAAGCAATTCTAGTTCTCATTAGCTGCAAAGCATACTTGAAATTTCGACCCTTAATTAGGACTTCCTGCTCCTTTTCCCAATTCAATTCTGGGCCAAGGCAGGCCACTTGTCAGTTTGGCAGACTTACCCTCCTCCAGGGGCGTGCACAGAAATTTTGGGACATGTCACAAATGACTTTTTGAGCCCCCTCCATATTGTTTACCCCTATTTTCACTCCTAGTTTTAAAAATATTTGGCCCCATTCAGGTTCGAGCCCGGCCAACAGCCTCCACCTTGTGCACACCCCTGATCTCCTCCACTTAAAACTCTTATAAAACTTACACTGCAATGATTTCAAGCTGGGGACTCCCCAAGGTCCAGGCCCCTAGTTTCCGATTAGGCTAGTATCCTGTTACCAAGATGTGCCAAATTCAGCTCCTTGATACATCCTGAGTAAAAATCATGATTCTTGTGTTTTCTTAGCATATTTTTCAAAATAAATTTTTGTGACTTATATGATACTTCTGAAAAGTGCAAATAAAGTACTTTAAATAATTTCAACTATTCTAGTTTTTGAAAAATATTTAAGTTTTTGAAATTTCTTGAAAAGTTCTTCAATTTTGTCTCTTATCAAGAAAATAAAGTATGAATTGTCCAAATGGCCAGAATATTACTCTTTTGTTCTTATTTTCTGAATCTCTACACCATTTTTTAAAAACTATTTTGTACAATTTTTATACAGTCGAGCATTTGATGAAAAGGAGGGGAGGGTGTTGGACAAGTGATCAAAAACAAACTACACTAAAAGCCTATATGAACCAATGACGATGTGCTTCTCTTTTCTCCTCTCTGTCGATTAATGTCAACGATTTGGCGAGCAAGTAATTTTTATTTTGATTGGTCTTCATTTGCAAAAGAATGCATAACTTTTAAAAGACTTTGTTTGCCTATTTTTCTTCATATTTTTGTAGTCTCAATTACCCCATATAAGGCCTCAAAATACAGATTTTATATCCATTTTTGAAAAAAATTCACGGGGGAGAAACCTCCGAACTCCCTGAAATTATGGATGCTCTACATCCGACTTAAAGGGACTCTCCTGTTAACTCTTATACCACTACAAGGTGAATAAAAAAAATAAGAAATTAAAAAGAAAATAACAGTTCAACAGTGGAATCATTAAAAAAACGAGACAAAAAACATCTGTGCTAAATATTTTTCTGCGTGTATGTGTTTCTATATGCATATGTGTATGTTAGGGCAATATGCAAACTGGGCCCCTCCCGAAAAAAATTTCTGCATACTGCCTTGTGCTCACAAGTGCCTCAGGCTAACGCTATGAGTTAAACACATTTTAACCCTTTAAGGACCATGTGTTCACATGTCTCGCCATTTTATGCAATACAAATAATTGAAACTAATATTTTTTTCTATGTCATATATTGAGACATAAGAGTCTTGAAATTGGAAGAAAAGAAAGTTTTTGGAAAAAAAATATATTGTCCCCCGCCCCCTGAAAAAATTGAATAATCATCTTCTGAGCCGCCCTCATAGGATTAAATGGATGTTCAAAGACATTAATTTGATTGGAAACAAAAAAGACTGTGCGCAAAAGAACATTTGAAATCAAAATGATTAAAACAATTACATTTGGAGCTTCTGCAGAGATCTCGGAAGTGGACTGCGAAACATAAGTCTTGACTCCCTTACATATGGAGCATTTACTGAATCAGGGCGAGAAAAAAAGGGTTTGTTACACAAAAATAAAAACCCAAACGACTAGAAATCGTATCATCGCCTCCTTTTTACAGCAAAAATAAATGCCGAAATCATTCGGCCAGCGCGAGGACCGACTGTAAACAAACACGACGTAACCCTTTAAAAAAAGGGCGGGGGGGGGGGGTTCGCGCTGCGTTTGGAAAGAACAACCGGTTAGACCAATTATTGCAATTTGATACAGTAAACCAGAACGAGTATGAGCTTTCAAAAATTTATAGCTTTTTATTGAACATTCAAAACAATTCAGTGCTTAGGAAACGAAGGTTTGGCATTCTAAATAACACTTAACAGTTAAGCCGTCTAAACTGTAACTGATTAGAGTTGGCTTTAAAGCTTTCATTGGTTGTTGACGGCTGTGGTGATGCGATGTAATGCATTCCGCTATGCTATGATGATGCGGTGATGTGGGTTGGATTGTATTATACGAAATGTAGTAAACAAATTTCGAAGTGCGCAGATGTTCAGAAATACTGCTCTTTATATCGTGAATCCTTGATATCTCTTCAAAGTTGGTTGTGTTAATGTAACATCTCTCTTTATCATAAGGGACATTGCTTGAAATATTGCATGGGCATAATAAAAAGGATATGACAGTTGAAGATCCTTTTTTCGTTGTAAAAAAGTAAGCTCAAAATACTATTTCAAAAATAACTTTTAATGAAGGATAGCGCCAAAAACGTTTCATAAAAAAATTCAGTTAAATCATACCACTGTAATGTATAACTCCATTGAAAATTGTTTTCTTATTGGAATTCCGGTAAAACATTCTTAAATTTGAGCTGAGCGATGTTTAAAAGCATCACTGATTTCTCATGTTTCGTCTAAATTCTAAATGCTTGAGTTAAAATTACTTGAATTCAGTATTTGAATTTGAATACAGTTTTATGTAAAATATTTGCATTGTCCATCTTACACAATTGAAAAATGAAAGTATATTTTGCATTACTACCGTGCTATGCCCAAAACTCGTACTTCGAGTGGAGTAAAACTCGACAACTCGGCTCTTTGTTGTCAGGAAGTGCTTTATAACATATTTTTCTTCCCGGCCAGTGGTGTGACAGAATGCTTGTTTGAGCAAGCTTTAAATTTTCAGCATCACTGTACATACATTGGAGTAAATTCAGTTTTATTTTTTGTATGAATTTGTTTCCCCAGTTTCTAATATCTTTATTAAATAAAAGTCATGTGCCACATGACCTTGCACCCATCATATAAACAGTTGCAATGACAATGAAGCTTCATTATCTTGCTTTGCTTGTTCAGTATCATATTTTTAGAGATTAAAAAAAAAATTAATTTGAATTTTGACATCATGAATTCAAATTATGTTTCTCGCAATCACGAGTGTGTGTATGTAGGCGTGTGTGTTTGTGTGTACGGGTTATGTGTGTGTAGGCATATGTGTTTGTCTGTGTGCAGGCATGAATGTGTGAGTAGTTGTGTGTATGCTTTCGTGTGTGTATGTGTGGGTGTCTGTATGTACGCATGTGTATGTGTGGGTAGGTGTATGTGTTTGTGTGTATGTGTAGGATATGGATGCAACCTGGAGACGGCTTTCGCTATAGGAGCAGCATTGTGAGAAGCCCGTCAACGGTGATGGTGCGGAGGGTGGCGGTGGGAAAAATCAAAGGAACGTCAAAAATAGTCAAGTGAGAACTATAAGCAATCGTGATTGCTCAAAAAACTTTGAGAATCAATTGATGATAAAATCTTGTCATTGCAACGTTCCTTGTTACTGTTATGTTATTGAAGAAAATAACCTACAATACATAATAGTTGGAAGTGTTATTTCCACATCATTTAAAAAAATCTTAATATAAATGCATATAAAGCAAGAAAAACAACGTTAAAAAAAGCACAAATTTGCCAATTACAGCAGACACGTGTTTCAGCGTTACAGGGAACACCTTGATGTCTTTTCATCCATAAGCTCATTACTTTTTGCATTGAAAAAAGTGTTCTCCGTAAGTATTATGAGAACTTGGACTTTGACCCAGGCCTGTTATTTCGCATATTTCCGGTTGAGGGGGGGGGCTCAATGGTTGAACCTCAATGGGAATTATATTGAAAAGCTGCGAAAACCATATCCACAACTTGTAAATAAGAGGGCATTTTGAAAAGAAAAATACACCGTACACCAGAAGAAAAGAAAAGTTTTAGCGATCAAGTTGGCAACACAGGTGTTCACCTTGAACCTTGAGCTTTCTCCTCAGGGTCATTTGGCATAGCAATGTTGATTCTGGTTGGAGTACATCGTGTTTAAATTGACTGTGCCAATTTAGAATTCTGCCAAATGCAAAGTGCACCCCGTCATACGTTTTCTTCATGCCAAAGGTTAGAAACCAGCGGATATTAACAAAGAAATTATTTCTGTTTATGGGGATTTTATGAGTCGACGAAATGTAACCAAATGGTGTCGTCATTTCTCTGAAGGTAGGACCAATGTTCATAACAAACAAAGAACAGGTCGGCCATCTGTGATCCCCGATGCCCTTCTTCAGAGAACGGAGGAAACAATTTGTGCAAATAGACAAAGTTGAAAGAATTACATCAGATCAGGCTGGAAGTGTCAATGACAACTCTGTAGGAAGTCATGATAGTCAAGCTAGGGTACAAGAAATTGTGTGCACGCTGAGCTCATAAAATGTTAACGGAAGAACACAAAAAGTAAAGGATGGGCTTTGCACTTGACTTCCTTACACGCTAAGCCGAAGCAGATGATGAGTTCCTTGATCACATTGTGACAGGTGATGAGACGTGGGTTTATCACCATACACCTGAATCCAAGCAACAATCAATGTAATGGCGACATTCAGGGCTGGATTTAGGGGAGGGCAGGTGGGGCTGCTGCCCCGGGACCTCCACAACAAAGGGGCCACCACAGTAAAATTTTTACAAAATATCCTAACTTTCACGGGTCAAAAATATCGGATATATACATATATATCAAAATATTCGGATATATATCAAAGTATCGGAAATTTTCGAAAATATGATGATCCTTTCAAACCCTGATTAGGGGCCTCCACTCCTTCAATGCCCCGGGGCCTCCACACTTCCAAATCCGGCCCTGGCGACATTCAAATTCACCAAAAGCCAAGAAATTCAAAACTTTGATTTCAGCGAAAAAAATCATGGCTTCTGTTTCTTAGGTCAGACAAGGCATTCTGGTCGAAGTGATGCCTCTCAGAATGACAATTAATGCTGCTGCATATTGCCAGATTTTGACATGTCTTTGAAGGGCAATTCAAAACAAATGCAGGGGAATGCTGAAAAATGGAGTCTACTTGCTTCATGACAGCATCGGCCTCACACAGGGCGCTAAACCAAAGCACTACTTAAACAATTCAAATAGAAAATATTTTACCATCCCCATACATTATGGAACTTGTGCCCAGCGACTTCCATTTATTCCTTTACCTGAAGTCACATCTGGTGGAAAATCGTTCTACGACAATGATGAGATTAAAGATGAAGTTGAAATCTGGTTCTGAGAACTAGCAGCAAACTTCTATGACTGTGTAACACAAAAGCTTGTGCCCCGACTTAACAAATGTTTGGATAACGGGGGTTATTACGACCAAAAATAATAAATAATCCAGTTAATAAAAAGTAACTGACGTTTTATAAATTAATTTTTTTTAGGGATGCGAGTCATTGTATTTTTTTTCGTAACAGTCTCATACATTGATTTCTCAAAGCCGATAGGAGGGGGAGTAAATTGCCTCCCCCTCCTACCACAAAATGACGGGCCTGCTTTGACCTCCAAAAAATTCCATTTATGTGCCTGTAGTAATGCCTTTATAAGCATTTTATTTTTTAAATTGAAAATAGAGATAATTTGATAAACACTTTGAACAAGAAGTATCCATGTAAAGAACATTTTTTTTTTCTCCTAATTTGCATATGAACATATCAATTCAATCTTTCTTTTAAAAATTATTTTTATTATAAAAGGCAAATATATTACAAGAAAAATCCTAAAATGAAATAATAAAACAAAATACAATGCTCTGCATTGTGGGAGAGAAGGATAAATCAAAATCAAAAATTGGAATGATAGTTTTACTTCTCCTTTTATCAATTTATTATATGAGGCAGTGAGAAGCAAAGGGATGCAAGTGGACATTTTCAAGTTTTGAGTAAAACGTGTTTAAAGATTAGCTCCTAGGTAGGCTTTCATTGAATTTTTTTTCTAAATCCTGCTGTATAGCAGCAACTACCAAGGCTACTAGAACCATCTCTTGCCCCAAGACAGAAGAGAGGTTCACCTACCTCCTACTCTGGTAAGCTCCAAATTTTTAATTTTGCCACTTACATCCCTTTGCTTCTGATTGCCTCATATGTTATTTTCATTAATAAATCTACAGTTTGTTGATGTAGCTATTTTTGTTCAATTCTGATGAGTGCAATTCTTGTAGTAATGACAAATTGCATATAAAAAAAAAATTCCTAATTTAAAAAAAATGTTTTAGCTTTTTTTTTTTTTTTTTTTTTTTTTTTTTTTTTTTTTTTTCAATGTTTACATTGACTTCTTCATTTTTAAGTGAGGTTGTGGAAGCTGTAAATAAAACCAAAGATTTGTATCAACGTTGGTGTGAACTCAAAGATTTGAACCTCATCAGCAAAGAAGAAATCGAATGGACTACAAATGAGCTAAAAAATAGTTTCAGAAGTATTGAATGGGACTTGGAAGACCTTGAAGAAACAATTTGTATCCTTTTTGAAATAATATAATAATTGAAATTTTTATCTTATTATTTAGTGATAAGTTTACAAAATTAATCTATAATCGAAAAGCTGACACCTATCGGAAACAGTACTTTGAAAAACAATGTTAAAGCAAATATTCATTATGAGGTCTAAACTGCTTTGAAAAACTCTGATTTTTTATTTTGTAGCCTTGCAAAGCTTTAAGATTCACTGTACTCCAATGTACTTCAAGCATTTTCTAACCTTAGAATTAAATTTAAAATTATAAAAAGAAATAATGTTTTTCCAAAATATTGCTGTTTAAACTATCTTCTTATGAATTTCTTGGTTGTAGAGAAACCTCATTTTGCTAAAACTAGGGTTTACAAATTATTGACTTTCTTCTATTGCATTCTTCAACCAAGATACTATTTAACACTACTAAAGAAAAAGGTTTGAAATATTACCCATGTAATCTATAAAAAGTACAACTGAATTCAAAAAATATTCTGTTGGCTCTAACGTTTAGAATCTTTTCCAAAAAATTAATTTATATTGTATGTTTCTTTATTGAATTTCTGTCTAAAACATTTGAAATATACCTTATCTATTATTCAGTTATTGTGGAAAAGAATCCGAAGAAATTTAAAATAGATTTTGGAGAAATAAATACCAGGAAAGCATTTATTGATAAAACAAAGGAGGAAGTACAGGTAGAAATAAAATCTTAGAGTGTAATCTTTAAATTAAAAAAAAAAGGAATAAGAAAATATTCAGAAAATAGATTGATTGCTTACTTTATAGTATTGTTATTATTTAAACACTTGTTTTATTTTTATTCAGTACACAATCTTTCATTACTGCATTGTTTCTTTGCTTTATTCTTTGTTGGTGGTTGGTTTTCTATCTGCATATCTTATTTCTTTATGCATGATATTATTTACTGCATTTTCTGTTCTATTAATATTATTTTCTGTTTCTTTTGTAGGGTGTAGTTTTTTGCTATATTTACTTTTACATCTTTTTTTCATTCTTCTTTGATCACTAAAATTGAAAAGAACTTGTTGTGTTTATATATAAAGGAGTGCCGCATCACAGGAGTAGCTCACTATTCTGAAGCTTTTTCTTAGAGGTACATAAATTAAAAATGAATTGTGTGTGGTAACATGTTGCATTTCTGTTACTGTGTTAACTAATATTAACTACCTGTTCATATACATTATACGAATAACCCGATTATGACATCCAGTTTCATCCTTGTTATGGAGTCTTCATTCTGGAACAATCGATAACTGAAATGGAGGCAGATGTCATCTCATTGAAGTCGAGATTACCTTCAAGCTGGTTCCTTTAATCATAACCAGGACGAAACTGCTGTTTCTGGTTGTCATAACCCGGCTGTCGGTATATTGCGTGTAGTTCTTCCTTGGCCCTGGCTTAAGGGGGGTAACTTACTGCTTCTTTACCATTCATGTGTCTTACATTGAATGTCTTTAAAGCAATAATATAGAGTTGTACACTTGTCAAATATAGTTTTTGATTTCTAAAATTTTCTTTTTTTGTTTGTGATCATTTTTCTTATTTTCAGAATGATTCAGAGAGATTTTATTTTTAAATTTAAGTGTTTATCCTGTTTCCATATGCGTATTGAATGTTAAAACATCTTGTTGTATACTAAATTTATGTAAAAAATATTTTAATTATTAAATTTTAAAGTTTAAAAAGTATAGATTTCTTTTGAAGAAGATCTGTGGTAGAAGAAGAGAACATAAAGTACTTTACTAGATTCTACATAAAGTTTATTCTATGAAAAAGAATATATAGTCAGTTAGCATTAATTTACAACAATTAGCAATAATTTTAAATATTTTTTTTATTTCAAAAATCAACTAAGGGGCATTCTTTTTTTAAGGTGCATAACTAGTTCAAAGGTACTCATTTTATTCTCTGTTTATACATTTTGTAAAATTTAACTTTATTTTATAAAAAAATCTTTTGCTTTAATACGTGTTATTGAGGTTTGGATTTTTCCCCCCTAGTTGATGAAAGACAAAATGTTTGAAACGAGAGAGAAAAAAGTGCGGCAGGTATGTAAAATTATAGAATTTTCTAATTATATGCCTCTGTGACTCGAATTAAGGAATATAATATTTTCTACAAAATGCATATTTTAAGGCAGTTTAATAGAATACATGGCCTTTTTTTACACTGCCTTTTCTTCTTTTTTTTTTTTTGCATTTTTGTCTTTTATTGTATTTTGAAGTGAGATAGTAGTACTGCCGTAGAAAGGTAAAGGGCACAAACTATCCCTTTTTTTTTTTTGCATTTCTGTCTTTTATTGTATTTTGAAGTGAGATAGATAGACTAGTACTGCCGTAGACAAGTAAAGGGCGCAAACTGCCTTTTTTTTTTTTGCATTTTTGTCACTCATTGTATGTTAGCTTTATTGTACAAGCTTGCTCTTTTGGTTTCCACTGAAAGAAAAAGTGTGAAAGAAGTCTAATTTCTACATTTCTTTATTGTTAATATTGGTTCCAAAATGTGTTTCTTTAAGTACAGTCGGATCCCGACTTACGCGAGGGATCTACTGATAGTACTATTACAGTGCAGTGCTTTATTATTATAACATACCGTACTGTTTTTAACCGACTTCAAAAAGGAGGCGGTTATCAATTCATACCGTATGTATGTTTTTTTTTTGTTTGTCCACTCATAGCGTCTCACCTAGTGAACCGATTTTGATGATTCTTTTTTTAATGGATAGGGGATGGCTCAACTTAGGTCCCATTACTTTGTTTGACCATATTTGTTCTTTAGAAAAAAAGTTATGGGCAAAAACAGTAAACTTTATGCAATTTCCCTATTAAATGATTTTGTAGCGAAGTTCGCACTTTTCATCCGTGGATAACGGTGGCTCAGTGGTAGAATTCTCGCCTCCCACACGAGCGGCCCGGGTTCAAATCCCGACTAGGACAAAGTGAATTTTACTAACATTTCGTTTCTACTTTTTCCCATATTTTCTCGAATCTTCTATTAATTTCTGTATCTTTCCAAGTCTGGAAAGTTCCAGCACTTTCTCAAGTCGTATATAAGGAGATGTAACGTTCATTCGTGGTTCTGACGAGTTGAGACTAACGAGTATTCGCTTCATTTGGCTTTCACATTGTCTTCGCTATCTTCATCTATGCGACAATAGGAAACTCATTGTTATAAAACTTTGGTGCCCTATAACAGTAACATTAATAGTAATTGTAATGATAATTTTGAATGAAGGCTTTTCTGAAGCAAGCATCAAATTTCTACAAGGGATATTTCGATAATGGGGAATCTTGCACTGTCGTCTCATTTTTGGCGTAAATAATTTTATTTTAGTAACCCTGCTGATTTATAGTAACCCTATGTGAATTATCAAAATCTTCCTTTCTTCAGTGCTATTGCTCCATAGTAGGGGTAAACCTAACCAGGAAGCGAGGTGATGCAGTGGTTAGGATCTGCTTAGCCTTCACAATGCTACCATTAGGTTTGACTCAACTACTCTGTAGTATTTTTATCCTTATCATCTATGCCGATAACAGATGATCGGGGCTAAGTAAGAAAATACAGGATTGCATCATGAGCAACTTAGATGCTGTGGAATGTAAATTAGTTAGGAACAACGTAATACTTAAATGGTTATAATTAAATTAACTACTCATGATTTCCAGAGAGGAACAAAGATAAGTTTTTAGTGCCAATCGCTTAAAGTTTAACGCGTGTCAATAGTTTTTTTTTTTAGTATGAAGCATTTTTAAGAAAAAAATGTGAAGTTTCGTGATGGTAACTTCTTATTATTTCTGAAATACCTACATTTACACTAAAAAGAATGAAATAAAAAAAATTTTGAAAAAAAAATAGAACCGACTTCAAAATTGCTCTAAAAAGTGAAAAATAATTTTATTCTTTGAACACCATCGATAATGCTTTTAAACATAATTTTTGAAGTTGGCGCAAAAACAATAGATAAAATCATTCACAGCCATAACTCAAATACAACTATAAATTTAACCAGGACCAGTTTCTTCACTATCACATACATTATGCATTGATGACAGCATATTTGAATAGCGATATAAATGTTTCGTTCGTAACTTTGGATGCGTTTCTGAAAAAAAAATATGAACGAAGCATGGTTACACTGGATTTTACGTTTTGTTTTTGCGCCAACTTCAAAAATTATGTTTAAAAGCATTATCAATGGTGTTTAAAGAATAAAATTATTTTTCACTTTTTAGAGCAATTTTGAAGTTGGTTCTATTTTTTTTTTTCAAAATTTTTTTTATTTTTTTTTTTTGTTGCTCTCTCCCATTGATCATTGATTTTATGCATCATAGCAGTATTTTATGTTGAATAAGGCAGCCTTTTTTTTAAATGAGATAAAAATTCAGCTTTTTAATGTAAGAAACTGTAATATATAGTTAAAATGGTCTAAAATAGTTTAAAAGGCTTTTAAAAATATCTAAATTGATTAGGTACGTGAATGAAACAATCATATACAAAGCACTTTTCCACAACACTAAATTTCGACTTACGCAAGGAGTCTTGGAATGCATCAATAAGTTATTTTTATCACTTAAAAATTTTAAATGATTTATGCAGAGCAATCTGATCGTCATTCTAATGTATTTTAAAATACAGTAGCTTTGCATTTACTTTTATAACATTTGCATCTATGGTGACACCCGTCTTTCAGGGTCTCTATAATCTACATTACAAGGGCAGATTCCAGTTTCATACTGTTTGCATTTGACTTAAACACTATTCTGCGAGCTTCATATTGAAACTAAGGTTAGGGCTCATACCGATTGCCTTCTCTTGACTTTTAATTGTATGTATGAAAGATTTACTTCTACCTAAGGGCGTACTACCTTTGACCCACTTTCTTGTTATTTAAGCGTATCAAGAATCTTTACCTTTTTTTAATATTGTCGCAAACTTTGGCTTTTTGTTTCCATCTTCAAACTTTAGAGAAAACAACAAGCCTAGGTGCCACAATATTTCATCACCTTTCATATTTAGAATAAACAAATGAAAAGTGAGGAGGAGTGATAAATACACGCTAACAATACTATGTTTATAATGCGGTGTGTGGGAACTTGCGAAGTCAGTGATGCAAAAGGGATGAGAGTACATTCATGAAGTCAATGTTTATTAGTCAATAACAAAGCCGAAACTTAGCAACACGATTCCTTTTCGAATGTTTTCATATTGAGAGCGAGTTCGCTTTAACTCTAAAATTCCTCACTCCTGAAAAACTCGCTTTATAGCCATTTCAGGTAAGTGGAATCGCGTTGTGACGGGAGTCGACTATCTTAAAAGCTCATTTCTGCAGATACTGCCATTTTCCTACCCACAGCAGGGTAGGCATTTTCCCTATTTCTTCCTTTGTTTCTTTCCCTATTTTGTTTAAAAAGAAATTCGGCATTAATGCAGTCAATGTTTGATTTTATGAACATTCATAATTTTATGGAGAACTTTCTTGGTCCAAAAAATCTTTTATTGAAAGAACCACAAAATTTTGCCGCAAAAAAAATAATAAGATTTTAAGAAAAAAAATTATGATTTTCAATTGTTCATAAAATTGAGTGTCAATTATATAATTATTTAGAATCTCCATTTTTCTTTTTCCGCTGAAAGTTTTTTGTATTGATACGAGTTCATAGAATATATAAAAATCTAAACAATTAATATTGAGAAAATATATTTAATTATACATGAGTTTTATTCTCTAAAGTGATAAAACATGATTGCATAACATTTATAAAATCAGACTTTTTTCTTTTAATTTGCTTGGATACGTACTGATTAATTGCAAACCTGTTTTGCAGGCTTTTATTTTAGTTATTTATTGCAAAGGATTGCGAAAATTAAACATTTTACTTTAGCACCATTGATAATAAAATGGAAGAATGTTTAGTACCAACAAAATATAGGTACCAAAATATAAGTACCCAAAAGTTAAGCGGCATTGATTTGCATGATTTGATTTAAATATGATTTTAATCATGAGTTACAGTAAACACCCACTTTTCCACGGAATTGGGTGGCAGAAATGTCGTGAATAATAAAAATTGTGCATAAAACCACAAATAGGCTAAAATAAGAGACAAATAAGGTGAAAATGGTCCTTTTTCAAAAACTTGGCTGTATTGATGCATAATACTTTCGACAAACAGTGAAAATATAAGCAATTGTTTTGTAATTTTGTGCAACAGAACTTAACATCTATAAGTGTATGTATGATGAAGAAGTCATGAAAATAAATAAGTATATATATAAATATATACAGTGCTGGTAAAAAATATTGCATCACCTTCGCATTTTCACAAGAATGGGATTATGTGAGAAGTTTTGGTCGACCAATTAACAATGAATGTATGTGAAATTCTGCAAAACAAACATTTAACAGCAGGAATCTGAAAATTGTTTACGTATATTGGGACTGTTTCCGGGCTAAGGCAAACTGCTGACCCCATGCTCATTTTTCCATTTCTGAACCTGCGTGTGAGTTTAGAGAAAAAAAATTACTTAGCCCCATGTCAATTTATGGCAGGATAAAGGTTTTTAAATTGTTATTTACCAGTTTTGCCCAAAGGTGCCATGGCATGGAGCAGAATCCTCCTGGAAAATGACGTTTGGAACTGAAGTAAATTGATCCCGGATAGTAGGAAGCAATTTCTCCTCCAAAATGCCAATATATACCTGAGCGTTTATTGTTCCTTGCACGAAGTGAAGCCCACCAACTCCTTGATCAGAAATACATCCCCAAATCATCTGGGATACAGGATGCTTGAATGTGTGTTAAATGCTGTTGGGATGATATTCCTCTCCTTTGCGACGCGGGTGATGCAATCTTTTTTTATCACCACTGTATATATATATATAATGCAAATAAATAAAACAAAAATAGCTGAGTTTAAATTTAATGCAGCCATTGGCATTTGCTTTTGCTGCAAAAATACATGTTCCTGACTGTTGATTAACTCACAGATAGTCGGGAGTTTACTGTATATCACTTCATTTTTATTTATTCATTTTTTTAAATCTTAGATTCAAATTATATTCGAAAAATCCTCTTGAAAAATCAAACTCTAACTAGCTCTAATTTCATATGCATTTTGAAAACATGTATTAATTTATTTTTTGAAATGAAATAGGGTCTTCTTGGAACTGGATATGCCAAATACACTCGTTTAGAAAATGAAATTGAAAGCCCTACACAGAGCAATTTCATTCAGGATACCCAACAAGCACAAAAGGTGAAATTTTCTTTGTTTCAATGTAGCCTATATTGATTGTCTTTATCTACAATTGGTTCTCTATTTCACGATGCTCTTTTTAACGACAACTTTTCACAGTACCAGATGCTCCACTGTAGTTTTTGAAGCATTCTATTTAAGGATGCATTCTACTTAAGGACAATTTTTTGTGGTCCCTTAAAAGTCGTTAAATAAGAGAACCAACTGTACTGTAAAAGAAATAAGAATATTTTAAAATGTGTTCTGGTGTGCTGTTCAGTGCTTATATCAAAATACTAAATTTATGTTCAAAACAAAAAGTATAGTGTTTTTTCATATTGGTTTCAGAAGCTGTATTCTCAACTTGATCATTTTGAAGTTCAGATTTGAGCATTCAATGAAATATCTAAATTGATCACTGACCATGTCAGAATTTGGATTTTAAACTAAATGATTAAAATTGTTTTTCAAAAGAATCATTGTTTTTATTTTTAAATGTGGATTCTCTAGTTTTGTTTCCCACATATATATTTGGTACTCAAGAATTTAATCGATACAAATATTAGTTCTATTTCTGATGCTGTGGTGTAAGTGAAAGATTTTGTAATCTGAATTGGTTAAAATAAATGTATGCAAACAGTGTTTTTTGGGGGGGAGGGGGGTTACCCTGCCTCTAAAACCCTTTTTTTGGGGGGGGGTGGTTACCCCTTTTTTTTCGTAAAAATAATGACACTTTAATGTAAATTAGTAACATCTTCCGAAGCCTAAGCAGACCTCATACAATAGAAATAAAATTTTCGCAGCAATTAATATTAGATGAGAGAAATCTAAAAGTTTTCTTTAAAAAATTTAATTACTGCTTTAAAAGTGATATAGATTTATTTTCACTAGCTGTTCACTGATGACAGTGTGAGAATCACTGGTCTAGAAAATATTTCATTGAATATGTTCCTCATAAAAGTTATTTTATATCTGATAGATATGTAGTAAAGTGTGTGAATTTCAACAAGTTTGATAAGTATAAAAGCTTCTCCCAAACCTGAAAAATTGCTGTATTTTTTTAAAAACGTAATTCTGATTCCCCCCCCCCCAAAAAAAAAAGCTTATTTTAGTAATTACACCAAAATGTTTCTTTTTAGATCTTTGCTAATAATAAAGCTGAAAGTCTCTCTGTCTGGTTCGGAGGATGTCTGGATCTCTGTGACTCGCCTATTGCCTAGACCGTTTGAGTGATTTTCATGAAATTTGGCACAAAGTTAGTATGTAGCATGGGGGTGTGCACTTCGAAGCGATTTTTCGAAAATTCGATGTGGTTCTTTTTATATTCAAATTTTAATAACAAAATTATCATAAGATGGACGAGTAAATTACGAAATTATCATAACGTGGAACCGTAACATGGGCACAAGCCAATTGGCGAGATACGGAATCATCATAACGTGGAACCGTAACATGGGTATAATCCAGTTGGCAAGAAAATTCACCATACATTATTTGTAGATATAACAGGCGAAACAAGACCTTTTAATTTTTCTATTATGGTCAAAGCTGTGTGGGTACCACTAGTTCATAATGAATGTCAACATGGTGCTTTAAAACATGCGTAGGGAGGAACATTCAACTAGTTTTTCGTATATTTATGTACTATTATTATTTTTGCAGTTGATATTAGATTCTCAAGAAGAGCAAATTGAAAGAGTTGGAACAACCGTTAGTACCTTGAAGTCCATGAGTCGACAGATAGGAAGTGAATTAGATGAACAGTCAGTGTAAGTGATGAAATTTTGTATAATTATTCATCTGTGTTTTTTTTTTTGAGGTTTGTTGGATCAAAAGAAAGAGCTAAAAATTGCCACACTAGATCACAATGTAGTTAAAATTCAAAATAAAAAAGGTCAAAGAAGAAAATTTTTAAATGTTTCCAAAAGTTTTAAAAAGTATTTTCCAGAAACTATCAAAGATAAAAAATCCATGCTTTGACCAGGAAAATATATTATTGACAAAAAATATTCTGTGAGCCAGGATTTAAGCTGAGTTTAAAACTTCTTTAGCAAAACAGCGAAAGTTAGAAAAAAAAGTTTAGCAAAATGCTAAAATATCGACATTTAATGAAGCCCAAAATTTCATTTATTAGGAGGTCAGGTTGCAAATTAAGACTCAGTACTGAATGTTGATCTTAATAGTAATTGAAACATTTTCTGAGCTAAGAATTGTAATACAGTAGAAGACCGTTACAACCCATACCTTGGGACCAGAGCTTTTGCGTTATACAGGTTTTGGCATTATATAAGTCATTTCACAAATTTTGAAACTAATATTCAGAATATATATATATATTAGCACTTCAGAATTAGTTCTATCTGCAATGAGTATTAAAACACTAATTATACAATGAATCATTCTCAAATAAATATGCTTTACAATTAAAAGAAAGTGAATTATCCTGCACTTCTGCCAGCTTCATAGTTTGCATAACAGCTACCATCTGATATTTTCTCTTTACTGTGAATATTAATTTTCATTTAAAAGTTTTGAATTAAGGTGGAAAGATGAAAAACTGTTTCAAACTTTAATTTTCCTAACAATTTTTATGTTAGCAAGGCAAAACAAAGGGATTTTTTAAACTTAAAAATCTATTGTTTACTTCTGAAAAGTTGAGCGGTTTATAGAGAATTGTGTTATATAGGTCAGCGTTATAAAGGTATTCTACTGTATGATTAATTTGAGTATCACTGTTCTTGTTTAATAATCTCTTGGATCATGCTTCATGCATCTTTTTTTTTTTTTAATTCTTTATTTCTGTATTCTTTAATTTGAGCAAAAAAGCAAAAACGCCTTGTTTTATTTTCATAATTTAAATAGATTTTTCGCATTTTGCGAAAAATGCGACCAAAGCGGAAACCCTGCTGTGGGCTCTGCTTAATTGAGTAATAGATAAACGGATACCCCGCTCATACGAATAAAACCTCCCGGAACAATATTTCTCCATAGACGCAATGCTAATATTCCTCGCTTAAATGAATAATTTCCCCCTGATATCTAAATAATATTGAACAGCTTTCGCAAATATCTTTACTGAGAAAAAGTTGGAATAAATTAAAAATAAGTTTGCTAACGACATGCGAGAAAAATAACATTAACATTCCATCAAAACATGTCCACTATTCTATCTAACTTTGTTTGTCATTGCCATTCCAAAAAAAAAATAGTTAACACAGTCAATTATTAAAATAAATAGCACAAAGAAATATACATACAGTAAAATCCTTCTAATGCGGACACTAACGAGACCAATTTTTTTTTGTCCGCAATAGAGAGGTGCCCGCAGGACTGGGGTTTAATAATGCTATTTGCATTGAAACTGGGGAATTAAAAACTGTCCGCCTTTGAGGGGTGTCCGTTAGGAGGGGTTTTACTGTATTTCGGAGGCTATTAAGCTGATAAATATAAAAGTAAAACACGGCAGCCGAGGAAGGAAGGAAAGGTGTTTAAATAGTGTTACCAAAGGACCTTGAGCAGGTAATTCGCCATTGTGGACTTTTTCAAAAATAAAGTACTAAAAAAAAGTGCCAAAACAATGATTTTATAACTCAAATTATAAGTTACATTTTTATAGTTTTCATACATACTTCATAATACATATACTCAATTATTATACTATTTTGTTTACTTTTTACCAAAATTTTTACTAATAACAATAATTACTTCCATTACATAGCTATTGAAGGCAAATGTTGTCAATTTGGAAAGGTAAAGAAAATGTCCCCACTTAATTGAATATTTCTTGGAACCAATATTCGATTAAGTGGGGCTGGCAGTACATAAATTTTCCCAGATATAAACAAGTAACGATATTAAAGCATGAAAGTTCAAGGACAGAAAAATATACATTCAAAAAGCGAATATGCCTCAATATGAGCAGTGGCTCAGTAAATTCCTCAATGCAGTTGAGTGATAAATTATTTGTAAAGACAATTTCATTTCATCGTGTAAGGAAGTAAAAGGTGCATGCTCTTATGTCGTCTAAAGAATTTTTCAGTAATCCGAGGTGGGGCAAGCCCCAATTACCTTAGATTTTTGAGACTCTACTGTTATAAAGAAAAAAAATATCTTTAATAAAACATTTACTATAATTGTTTTAAAACTTTAATAATAATTAATAACTATGATCTAAAGTGTTACTAATAGTAGATTTCATTGAAGTATATTATTGCTTAAAAACTGAAATCAAAATTAATGTACTTCAGTGTCTTGTATAACAGTTGGCTGTTGCTTCAATTTTGTTGAAAAGCATGATTTTGGATACTACAGAGGACGCCGGTTAATTGAATCAGTGGTTCATTGAGTCAAGTGCTTTAATGAATCAAATCATCAAAAACAGATCAAAATCCAGCTTTATTGAATTAGCGGCTTTATAGAATCATCCGCTTTATGGAATCAAAACTGTTTAGGACAAACGTGATTCATATAAGCAGCAGCCACTGTAGTTTTTAACTTTTTCCTTTGATGCTTTGAACATATGTTTTATTCTTTGACTTGTACGTAATATGATACCTGATTTATATTAATTTTAAGTGGTTAATTACTATTATCTTGAGGTTAGGCAAAAAAATAATGCACAATAAGTACCAGCAAAGGCTTAAAAGAGGGAAAAACAGATGATGTTGACGTTTTTTGTTTTTGTCTATAGTTTAAGCTAGAAATATTATTAAAAAAAAAGTTTATTTGTAATTGTTTCAAAACTTTAATAATAATTAATAACTATCATTTAAACTCTCAATCCTAATGAATTTCATTGAAACATATTATTTCTTAAGTAAAAATAAAGTGAGTGAGCTTTTCTTGTAGCAATATTTACATGCATAAAATGTTTCTTTTTTTCCAAAAGAATGCTGGATGACTTAGGGTATGAAATGGAAGTCACGGAATCGAAAATGGATGCCACAGTCTCCAAGATAGCAAAGGCATTGCATATGACTAGTGGTAAAACTTGTTTTACCTTTCTGTTTTGTCCTTCAGTTGAAATGTATTTGCCTTTTATGTATAATTCATTTGAGTTGAATGAAATTTAAATCTGATATTTAGATGAGGTTGCTTAAAGTATTCAACTAACCATTTTTATTTATAAGTAATTTATCTTTTAGACCAAATCATTTCTTTATGTATTCCGTTCAGGGCCGGATTTAGGGGAGGGCAGGCAGGGCTACTGCCCCGGAGCCTCCACAACAAAGGGGCCCCAAAATAAAATTTTTACAAAATATCCTAACTTTCACGGGTCAGCAAATTTTACGTTTTTTCTCCCCTATAAATTATAGTAACAATAATGTAAAAAAATAAATAGCAATAACTTCAGGATGAATTTACTATTAAAGTGCTGATCGAAAATATCGGATGTATACATATATATCAAAATATTCGGATATATATCAAAGTATCGGATATTTTCCAAAATGTGATCTTTTCAAACCCTGATTAGGGGCCTCCACACTTTCAAATCCGGCCCTGATTCCGTTCTCAGTGGGAAAGCAATATGAAGCTCACAGATGGTATTTTCCACTTTGCTAACTGAAAAGCAATTTTACTATCCATTTCTATTTCACTATTTGTTAAGCCATTCTACAATTCATGAAAGTGATTACAAAATTTTATGAACTGTATGTATTGGTCACTAGACTTTTTTTTTAAATTTTCAAGGCTAAACTAAGGAAACATTTTCCTTCTTTTATGACAGTTGGCTTGCCAGTAAATTTCTGAATTAAACAAAATCAATGTTAGGATACAGAAAATTTTGCGCTCACACAAAACATCTGTGCTCCAATATCTGCCCTCCGGGATTTCAAAATGTACATGTATTGGCACTTCCCGATAGTATTTTTTTTTTTTTTGCAGTTTTTAGTTGAATATTTTTGTTTTCTAAAAAAGTATGATTAAAAAATACTCATTCATTTATACTGTCATATTGCATTTAATAATGTTTCTTTTTATCTGTGCATCAAAATAAATCATTGATAAGCTTGCCACATTGTTATGTCTACTTAACGAATGGTTATCTATTTTGTTTTGAAAACAAATTCAGGGTTCGTACGCCCTTGAAAAACCTTGAAAAGTGCTTGAAAAAAAAAGTTTCATTTTCAAGTGCTTGAAAACCTTGAAAAAGTTTCTTAGTGCTTAAATTCTCTCAAAAATCAACGAATTGTGCTTAGAAGTTTTAAAAAAGTATTTCACCAATGCAATTTTCTGAACATGTGTTCAGTATGCAACATCGCGAAAAATTGCTTCCGTGTTTGGGATTTCAATCCTTTTGCATCTTGTAAATATTTTGATGTTTTTTACAACCGAAAGATATTTTGACATATGGTACCTTAGATTAGTTTATTTTTTGTTTAATTTCATTAATTAACAAAGAAATTAATTTGGAAACCATGACAACATTGAACTTACTCGGGTTTCGCGGAAAATTGCTCTTGTGTTTGAAATTTCAATCTTTTTGCATCCTGCAAATATTTAAATATTTTGGCTAATCAAATGTTAGTTTCGCATATGCTACCTTAGATTAGTATATTTTTTGTTTAATTTTAATAAAAAAACAAATTTATTTCATGGGAAACATGCCACGTCGAACGAGCTCAGACTTTGCGAAAAATTGCTTCTCGTGTTTGAAATTTCAATCTTTTTGCATCTTGCAAATATTTAAATATATTCACTAATCGGATGTAATTTTCATATTTGCTACCGTAGATTAGCATATTTTATGTTTAATTTCAGTAAAATATAAGTTTATTTTATGGGAAACATGACAACATTAAACTTAATTCGCGAAAATTTGCTTCCCTTGTTTGAGATTTCAATCCCTTTGCATTTTGTAAATATTTTTATGTTTTTGGCAATTAGTAGTTATTTTGACACTGCTACATCAGATTAGCTTATTTTATTTTTTATTTTAATAACTAAAGAGTTAAAGAATTTATTACCTTGGTCTTGTTTAAATATTTTCTTATTTATTTTTGCAATTTTGAATGATTATCTTTACCTAATTTTTGGTCATATCAGATTTTTAAAAAAAAATTTAAATTTCAGCAGTTGAGCACCTAACAAATTAACTTAAAGTTTGTATTTTAAATATAAAGTTGATTTATATAATTTTATTTATAAGTACATCATTTTTTTATGTCTGCTAAAATAAATAAGGTGTATAACAGGGGTGGTTGTGTTATGATTATTCACATGAAATCCAGTAGTGCTCGTTTTTATGCTTTTACCTCCCTATATCTCCAATTTTCCCCTTTTCCTCAAATGTTCAAAATTACTACTTTATTAAGGTTGTGGGTACTTGGAGCTTACTGAAAGAGGTTTTAATCAGCAAAGGGGTAGATAGCTTAAGGAGGGTCATTCATCTTCATTTGGATCTAATAAATTGACCAGTACCAGCCTAGCTAGGCCCAGTGCCTGCTGCTGGTTATCAACAGGCACTGGGCATGGTATTTCTATGCAGAATATTTTGACTTAATAAACTATTTTATGAATTGTATGCATAGCAAAAGTTATTGTTGTACATATGTATATTCAAGTAACAGGGTCTTAGTTTTAAAAATTATTCCCCCCCCCCCCCCTTGCCCCATTTTGCTCTTTGAAACTTTCAGGTAATTTTTTTATGAACTCACAAATTACAATTACACCTGAATATTATTGCCTTTCTAAATTTAAATTCTAATTTCAACAATAACCCTTTTTTTTCCCAAAATAAAACTACTTTTGTCATAATATATGTCAACTTCTTGTGAATCTTTTCAATTTCGAAATATGGCTCTATAAATCTGAACTTGCACATTTATTGTCTATTGCAAGTTTATCAATGAAAGCTGAATAGGCTCAAGTTTACATTCAGAGTATTTATCACTGCTTAAGCTGCTTTTATATATTTTGAGGTGTAGAGACTGGACTGTGGACTTTCATCAACTTATCTTACTTCCTAATTTTTAAATTTACTCGAGGACAGTTGAAATGCCTTATTGGCTGAACAGCTAATAAATACATACGAATAATTGATTTGCATACTTATAAATGATTTGCAAACCTAATATTTTTAGAACTTAATAGTGCAAACTGAAATAACTTTCTGGTTAGTGTTTTTGTCCTAACCGCCCTCATATTGTAATAAACCACTTTATAGCTATTGGAAATAAATGTTGAAACCGGGGGGGGGGGGGGGAGTGACTTCAAAAACTCCTCTCTGGCAATGCCATTGAACTTGGGTATTTTAGTTTCTTCCCATAAAAGTTAAAAGCACTTATGAAAGGTTTTTTTTTTAAAGTATTAATTTGCTGATTCTAGAAAATATACAAACCTCTGACTGCTGCAATCTTTGAAAAACCTCAAAATTAAACCTCTTGGTATCTGCTTCTCTTTATGACCAAACTTTTCAAACATTTTCAGAAAAACTTTCAACGCAGTAGATCTTTCATCAAAGCGTCTCTCGTTGTAGAAAAAGCAATTTTGTTTCCCTATACTTTTTTGTATTATTGCCTTATTTCTATGTGTTTGTAGTAAATGAAATCTGCATGCAATATTTTTAGTACAAATTTATGATATTGCCTTGAAAACAAAATTTTTTACCTTGAAAAGTGCTTGAATTTTTTTCTGCCTAAAGGGTATGAACCCTGCAAATGGATGGTAGACAAAAAAAAAAGATACTGACCTAACCTCTTTTTTTGCCATGCATATTTTAATGCACAGGCTCTATGAAGTCACAGCTGTCTATTGAAGTACCTTTTTATTGCTTGTAAAATTTGAGCTTTTCTTGTAAAATCACGTTTTTACCATTTAGAGATTGAATTTTAAGAAATATTTAGTAAAGTTTTTGTTATGCTTATGTTTATTCATTAATTGCACAAATATAATCATCAAGTCGCCTTTATTTCCTCTCTGTTAAGCTTTCAATAAATTTTATGTACCCAGTAATACTTTATTAAAGTACCAAAATAAATACATAAATAACTCAACTGTAATAAATAAATTACACTATAGTTTTATCTGAATCTTGTTTCAAACCTTTCAGTCAGACAGAGACTTTTATTCGGTTAGTGCTTGAGAATATCTGAATGGTAGTGTTGCACATTTTTTTCCTAAGCAGAACCTTAACTGCAAGTTTTTGCTAGTAATTTTTGTCATTGAAAGAAAATTCCTGCTAATCCTGTCTGACTGATGAGATATTTTTTCTCTCATTGGAACATTTCTTCAGTGTTTCATATAAATATATTATACTTTCCTTAAATAATTTTAGTGCTCTAGCTGTAGTACATAATATTTTTTGTAGTTTAGAAAATACTTAAATTTAATGAAATAGATGAAAGAAACAAAGGAATTCAACACACACTCACATCAGTCAAACGTGAAGAATTTCCCATGAATTTAATCTGTAATTTAAAAATTTAAACAAACTTTCATACCCAAACAAAATGTATGATATTTTCACATGTTTATTCTTGAATATGTACTCAGATCTTAATAAAACAAGTTATAGCACAATTCTCTCCCTTTGGAAAAGCTCTTGACACAGTTAAGAATTTATAAAATGCTTTTTGTATCAGAAGTCTTATAAATCCTGAATTAACAGAGAAAAATCACTTATTTAAAAAACTAAAGTAAACATATAACCTGTTGAAAAACATGTTAATTAGAGAAGTTATGAGTTCATTACACTTATGTACCATTGACCAAATGCTTTGAGCAGTGCTGTTTTTTTTTTTTTTTTTTTTCAATGGAAAATCGATATGTGTAGTGCTTTGAAAAGTGCTGATAAAAATTAAGGATTTTAAAATTTCATTGAATAATGATAGTACTAGAATGTAAATCCATTTCTAATTTTTTTAAAAACTAAATAATTAAATTCATTTACATATAGTGATCTAGATTTTTTTTTAAAACTATACATGTTTGAATTTCATAATTTTTTTAATGCAATAGTTGCAAAGAATTTTTCTAACTCATAACTTCTATAAAATGTATTAAATATTATTGCATTATCTTATTTACTTTTTCATTAAATGAAAAACTACTGCAATTTTTATTGTAAATGTAATTTACAATGTCTTCATAATCTTGATTCCAATTGTAATTTTAAAAATAACTCGAAAACAAAAGAAGTTAAGTAATTAAGAAAATTTATTGAAATTAATTTTTCTAATGTAAACATTCTTGTTTCTCTTACTATTTCGTCTTTACAAGATTTAACTGCACTATGATTGCATATTTTTTTTAATGTGATGTTTCCTTGAGATGCAAATATTTTTATTTCTGCTTACAGATAGGAGACAGTGGACAGCTATCGGGATCTTACTACTAATCATGTTCATAGTGATACTTCTATTTTTTATTTTGTAAAGAACATTCCATCCCTATTTTACCTTTAGAAGCAGTGGCACATCCAAGGGACATTATTGAAATGCTTCAAAGAAATATTTATTTGTTTTCTAAAGCAAGTTTAATGCAAAAAATTATTTATGAGCAATACCAAAAAAATTATCAGAACATGTGTTTAAGCAAATTTTTATTGTTAAAAATGTATGCTAAATTTCTATACGTTTTTTTTTTTTTTTTTTTTTGAAAATGTTTCTGTGTGTTTTTGGAAAACACAACAAAGCTAAGGTTAGTCTTTTTGAAGGCATTATTAACATCATAAGATCAATTTTTTATTCAAACATTAATAATAGTAATAATTGTAGGTCATTGTACTGAAACTTGAAAAGTTGGAGAAAATAATAACCCAATATAAATTAAATTCTGTGCACAACAATTAAGTGTTGTTTAACAATTAAAGCAACATTATTTTTGACAGGAACATAATTTTAATTGTAAAAAATCCTCCCCAGCCCCAAATGTAATTCATGTGAAGAGTTGAAATGCTTTCTTAGATTAAAATTCTTATGTTTTTCATTCACTACTTTTTGACTGACTTTCTGATTTCTGACTGCTGATTCAATTGTATATTTAATTGTTATTCCAAGCGATACCCATCAGTGGCGACGATTCGGGGTGAGCTCCCCCCCCCCCCTTCACTTTTTATGATTAATTTGTTCAATTTTCAAAGGAACCAAAACTAGAAATTATAAAAAAAGCAAAAATGACAATTTTCAGAAGACAGTGATTTGTTTTACTTTGTATATTTGTTCATGAAACATTATTTAGCACAAGCAATACCCTTTAGTTCATTGTTTAGATATTAGTAAATCAATTGTTTTACTTAAACAAGCCAAACTTGTTTAATGAAATCATTACCAAGTGTTTGTGACAACTCAAAATACTTCGGGATAGATAATGTAAGTCTAATTCATGTCAAAGTCTTTCTTCTGGGAAAGTTATTGTGTACATACATAATTAATCAAAATCTTAAGAAAAACGAAGTTAAATTGTTAGATTTACATCAACTTCCACATCTGCTCTCAAAACCAGCCCTAACAAAATTTTGTACTCCCCTCCCCCCCTTTTTTTCTTTTTCATTTTTTGCTGCCGCTGAAACCCCACAGATTTTAGGGGGTTTTTTGCCCCCCCCCCCCACCCACTTGTAAGCCCCAATCGTCGCCACTGATGCCAATTGTATTTGCACAGCAATCTTTTTCTGGAATTACTTTCCATATACAACTTCAATTTCTTTTTCTTTGAGTGTGAGAGTTAAAGAGATAAACATTTTTTAATTTTCTGTAGCAATTAGTGTGTTTGTAATATAATGTGTTTGAATGTACAGTTAAAATGAGTTCATTTTTGAAGTCTAACACCATTTAATGTACTTAATACTTTTACTGTTTGTAATAGTTTGTGGTAATTTGCATTATGTGTTTTCTTAGGAAATTCCTTGGGTTAAGTTTTAACCATCGTAGCAGCTTGTTAATTGGTGAAGAAAATCCACAGAAAACCCTTGGTGTGCCATTGTTTAGTAACAAGATGTACATAATGATTATGCCATCCATACCGTGTATAGGATGTTTGCCATAAATAGATTTTTTAATATTTAACTTTTAGTGATCTATGTATATGTGTACACAGAGTTTATGAAATATTTTGTTCCGACCATTGAGATTAAAGCAGCTATTCGTTGTATCAAAGTCTTTATTTTCTGCTGAGCAGTTGATGTCGTATGTGTACAGTAAAGTAAAAGTTTGAATTTTTAGAAAATATGAATTATTCATTGAGACTTAAATAAATGAGTTTTATCTGCTAAATCAGAGTTTCCTGCTTTCTGACTTGCTTTTATTATAAACTCTTCACTCTTATTTCTAAACAAAGTTTATGGAAAATAATACATACTTTTAAATCATGGAATACTTTAAAAGACTGCTTTGTTGTTTATTTATTTTCTGATTTCACTTTTCAAAAATTTAAATTATTTTGCTTTTAAATTGTAACTGTGCTAACAAATAACTTCTTACAAAGACAGTCTAAGAATAGAACCATGGGCACCTTGAATTTAAATATTTGGGAGAAGGAAAATTCTCTATTCACTGAATGAAAGTTTAAGTTTTACTGAATGATAAAATACGAGCATCACAAGAGCCTACATCTAAGGAGGAACTATATTATTGGTGTGAGAAAAAAAACCCCTTAGTTCTGCTCCATTACCTTCCAATTTAAAATGTTGAATAACGAATTTTTTGGGAGGTTGCAGTGATCTCCTACTTGGCGACCCTAAACAGAACTGAAAATATATATCAGTTAGTTTCCCAAAAACATTAACAAATTTTAATATGGTAATGGTATCTGGGTGAATTCTAGCAATGTCTAGTAGTGTTTTTAGCCCACAAGCCAAAAGAAATTTTACATCATATATACAGCTGGAGGAATTTCTTTCTCCATTAATAATGCAAGTGAAATGGTTCTTTCTAAAAGGCACCATTTTAGATTTAACAAATACACATGTCAAACAGTTTTATGGAAGTGAAATTGAAGCCTGCAAAAAGTGTCTAATTCACAAAGGGAGTATATACAGGGTTTTCCGTTTAAACCTGCAAGACCTCTATTTTTGCAACCGTTAGTCCTACTTCCAATTGCAAAAATGTTTAAAATCAGGTGCAGGGTTAAGGTATTGAAAGTTTGAAGCAAACATAAAAATGAGTCAAAAAATACAAAGTGTAACTTTTCATACAGGCCCTAGGTCCCCTAACTTATATTCAGGGAAATAATCTCCATTGAAAAATAATTCCAACACAAGAAGTTTGACATTAGTACGACCAATATTCACCGTGATATGAAATGCAGCGTTTTGTGACTTCACTTTATTGCTATTAGTAACGCCTTTTGGGGGGAAACATAACACCTAACAAGGGTTTAAAATTATATGTGTGCATAGAGTGATTTTTCAAATTGATTGATGTTTTGTGTGTTTTTTGCGTGTCATGGCATAACATTTGTATTTGTTTCTGACGAGCAATGAAAAATATTCCTACTTTCTTTCTTTGCTTCCACAACCTGTCATTCTTTTAAAAGGGCGATAAGTTCCAATCTCATCTTCTATGTGGTCCTTTGAAACTTTGAACTCGAAAATCTCTATAGTTTTGGTCGCACAAATGTCAAGTTTTTTGTGTTAGTAATATCTTTCAATGAAGACTTTCCTTAAATATAAGTTAGGGGACCTAAGGCCCATATAAATTGTTAAATTTTGTATTTTTTTGACTCATTTTGTTTTTGCTTCAAACTTTTAATATCTTAATTCTGCATCTGATTTTGAATATTTTTGCAACTGGAAGTATGCATCTAGGACTAATGGTTGTGAAAAAAGAGGTTTTGCAGGTTAAAACGGAACACCCTGTATGCTATGTCGAAAAACTTTTAAAATGCTGTTTCCCTATGTATTCAATCCTGAAATCGACATTAAAAATCACTACAACCTTTAACTTCTGAGTGAAAAGTTAAATAGCTCCCAATAAGATTCAAAGTCACATGGTTGAAAACAAAGTTTGACGTCACAATTTATGAACAAATTCACCCACTACAGTCCTGCTTTCTTTGGATTATTCAATGTTGATTCTTGCTCAATACATTGTGTTAGAACATATCCTTCAATATTACTCAAAAACTATTTTAATATCTTGTAGTGACTTTCATGAATAATTTTAAAAAATCATCTCAATAATTCATTATATCACCTCAAAAAATAATGAAAACCTTCACAAACTCATAATGCTCTCACCCCCGTTCTGAGAAACAATAACATGGTCGAGTCCCAACTAACGCAACGCATGCGTTCCAAGACCCCTCTCATAATTCGAAATTTCGCATCGCATTCTGAAAAAGGATACTTGTGCGACTTTTTTATAAACATTAACAATTATTTTAGACACTTGTATTGTGAGGCTCTCAGAAGTTGAGCTCTGACTCTGACAATGCTTACATCTGTTTCGTTAAATAGGTAGGGGTAATTGGCGCTAAGTTGAGTTGAGAAACTTAGTAGTTTTTCAAAAATCTTCGGATTAAAATCTGAGCCAATAACATGTCTATTTTTCACTAAACTCCCCTAAAACAGGTAAACATAGTCAAGGTCACAGCTCAACTAACCAGAGCTGCACTATAAACACCCTTCAGACTACTTCAAACCATTCCTTAAGTGTATTTCAGCGTTTCTCGCATAAAGAACTGGATTTGTACTGCGTTTTAAAAAAATCTATGTTGTTCAACATAAAATACTCCCATAATGTACAAAATCAATGACCAATGGGAGAGTGAAACATTAAGCCCAATACTGTATGTACACTACGAAGTAATACTAATAACAAAAGCAGCACTATTACACAACGGCATTGGCGTCGTCAACTGAAATTTATTGGGGGGACCATTCTGACTCTGTCATTTTCAAGTTGCATTAAGAAAAATTCGTGTGTGTATATATATATATTTATATAATGAGTTTACATTTAATACGATACTTTTAAACAGATACATCTTGATTTACATAATTACACAATAAGAAAAATAATTAAATACTAACAAATACATTTTTTCTAGACTGCACATGGGATACGAATATCTGTGCTATTTTTTTTTGTGATCAATTTCGTCCAAGATGTTTTTGTGAACTAAGCATAAAGCATTATGATTCAACCGCTTTTGTGTCATAGTCGACCTTAGATACAATTTCAGCTTTCTCAGCGCACTGAAGTTTCTTTCAACTTTACACGACGAAGGGCGGCACACCAAGAGTAGCTGCACCAAATTTTCAACATTTTGAAACAGTGGACAATTAAATTAACCGTTCTTAATGAATGAAATCATCAAAAACGAAATCCAGCTTTATTGAATCAGTCGCTTTATGGAATCAAAGCTGTTTAGAACAAAATGTGACTCATATATAAGCCACGACAACTGTATAATTAAATTTTTATAATACATAGTGATAAACCCTGCAGCTCTAAGTTCTTAGCACAAGTTGGATTCGAAGGAGTTTAATTTGATGTTTTTTAATTAAAAAATTAAAGTATATAATTCACCGTTATGACATTCACGATCCTACGAAAAACACAACTACAAAAATAAAATAAGACACAAATAATTAAGCTCTTATAATATATTTTAATAATGCTGCCTTTTAAAGTTTTTTCTTAATTTTTTCAGGTTTTTTGTAACAAATGCTCCAAAATTTTGCTTTTTTGTTGAATTATCCATACACTCAATGCATATGAAACCAAAAAACAGCAAAAACCATGCCCATGTAAATACATTACTTTCTGATTTCTCAAAGTCAGCAGGGAAAGTGCCCCTCCTGATCCTCTTTAAGTGACAAGCCTGCCTTGAGAGGCACACCTCACAGATTAAGTACTGGCCTACACAAAGAACAAACAGCATTTGGTGTATAATTGAATTCTGATCAGCGGACGATGGGAAAGAGATAGAGAAATGAACTGCTTTTTTCTGGCATGTGACTATAAGTTTTAAAATGGGTTATTTCAATAAAATTTGTTCAGTAAAGCAGGATTATTAATGGATAATTTTCTGTTAAGCCTTAATAACTAAAAGAGTATTATTTATTCCATTAAAATTTATAAAAGTTGAAACATTTCAAAAAAGAGAGAGTTGAACGCAATAGCTCCAATAGGACTCATAATGTCAAAATATTGACTGTAAAGCGTACCTGATTAGCAGGCATTCAGGGGCTACTCGATAAGAGGTCACTGTGAACTTTCATAAACTTTCCTTTCCCAGAAAATTTTGTCTGACGAGTCTTCAAATTTCGAGTAGTTTTTTGCGAAATATTGCATTAAAAAGATATTCTCATTAGATGTAGTGATGTGGGTAATTAGGAATTTCATTCGGAAAATCGAGAAGTAACCCCATCTGAATAGTATAAAATTGGGGAGCCTCTGCATGTATTACACTAAACAGAATGATACTTACCTATCACGGTCTTATGATTTTTTGAAGATGGTTCATGGATGTTGATGATGATTCAGCTGTTAAAAATTGTTCAGGTTCATTTGATGTAGAAGGTTTGCTACATTTTCCCGTTTCAAGCCACCTCTCCATAGCCGCAATCGAATATATAAAAAAAAGTATTTTTACGAAAATAGGAGCGCTCTTCAGGTCACCTCCTCTCAAGGAGACCAAAAGACCACATGAAATTATCTTTATTTTTGTCGGAACGTCCTTTTATTTTTCTCTTCTTTTTTTCTGGTCATCTTGCGCTTCTTTTTTTTTTGTTGGTCTATCGGAAGTGACATCGCAGTATTCAACGTTATGCTGGCTTACGATTTGCTTTTGAAATTGCACGTTAATTTTTAGACTCCTCCTCTTTTTTTTTCTGTAACATAACGCTTTTTTGTTTAAATTTGAGATGCCGCAAACACATTTCAGAAACTGCGCTTCGGTAAGGTACTTTGAAGCCACGTGTTGAATAATGTCAAACACATGACACGTCTCCTTTCCCTTTCTACCCCAAACTTAACCTTTGACCAGCTAAGTGGTCTTCTAAATTTTTGTGCATCCTTTGGCCAGGGTGTTGTTGCCAGCTGCAAAAAACCGCCAAAGAGGTCTGGTGTCTCATTTTGTTTGGGTAACATCAGGGTCGCTATAAATTGAATCGAAGCGGCGAAACAAACACTGCAAAATTCGAAAAAGAAACCTGGAAGCGCCGAGAAACGAGATAAGAAAAAAAAGGGGCAGAAACTCAGATCCCCGTCTGACTTCTGTTGACTTATTAGCACGAGAGTCGTAAAAAGGGGGGGGGGAGGGTGTCCATATACGCCGGAAACTCGACTATGGATGGTTGACGTTGCACTCGGGAGAAGGTGTCCCCTTTCTAGCATCCTCCACTGAAGCTACTGTGCGCAGAGAGCAGAGCAATGGTTTGTCAATGGTGTTCACTTTCCGACTTTCCGTTCACTATACACATCACCTATTTTTTTTTTTTTTAGTTCATTTTTTTTCCGATGTTCATTTCGTTTTATTTGATATGAATTAAACACGGTAAATTATGTATTATGCAACTGTTTAAAGTCTTCAAAGCAAAAATAATTTCCCCAAAATAATGAATTTCATCTTGACAATTATCGAGGGGGTCCGATTTTCAAATATTGAGGGGGTCCGGTCCTCTAATATTGGGGGGGGGGTGGGGGTTCCGGACCCCTTGGACCCCCCCCCCCCCGGCCGTGACGTCCATGCACAACGGTACAGTATATAGAGTAATAATAATTACTAAAAAATTGAACTTGTTGATGGTTGGTGCCGTGAAGCTCATTCGATCAATATCGATGAGCTTCACGGATGACTGCATATCAAGGATCTTCACTTTTTCTTTAATTGTAAGAAACTTTGTTTCCTATTTGAAGCTAAAGCTGCATGCTTAAATACTACAATGCTAAATTGCTTTCACATTTAGAGTGGAAAATACAGAGTGTGTTTTTGCATACACTAACAAAGGTATGATTCGACTAGTATAGCGTGGTAACTTTCGCTCTTCAGTGATGCTAAAAGGATGAAGTCCATTCACAAAACCAATATCTAGTAGCCAGTATTGAAGATTATACTTACGCCCAGCGATTCCTTGATGAAAATTTGCGTGTTGTATGTGAAGAAATCGCGTCAGCTATAAAATTCGTCACTCGTGAAAAACTCTCGTTATAGTCCTTTCAGGAAAGTCGATTCGTTTTGTAGGGCGAAACCACTGCATTCTTTTTTAAAAATTAGAATCGAGTTAAAAGCTTTATTGCTTTATTTTTAATTCTAACTATCTTTTCAGGGATAAAAACGTATTTTAGTCACTATGAAAAAATATCTGGATTCAGTTTAAGGGCAGATTTCTGATACGTGATAATTAGATTGGAATTTCCTTCTACTGATAAACTCTGCAAACATGTTTCATTCACTCTTTATTAAACTGATTTCTTCAAGAAATTGCAGATAAAGTTTTAATCTGAAAGTTCGGCTATAAATGTATGATTTTACTTTTAAAAAGTTCACCGGGGGGGGGGGGGGGGGAAACTTCACAATTAACTGTATCAGTTGGTAGAGATTGTTTTTATTCAGGATTAAAAACCAGTTCCTGTTTCCTTCGGTCATGTCTGGACATCTTGTCTTCTGTTTTGATCCACACTTCGCTACCATTTTCTTTCACATACTTGAAAAGAAACAAAGTGTTGATAATTATTTTAAGTTTCTAATGCATAGTATAGTGCACCTACGTAATCTTGATATTTTTAAGTTTTAGTTTTCACTGAGGCTGTAATGTTTTGAATGAGATATCATTCTTACTCATTTACTACTTCAGGAGCACCTCATGTAGCCTGCCAAGCTTTTAAAAATGAAAATCCAGACAAAAGTCTTGCTAACCTGTGATATATTTAGTGCCTCAATTTTTTTGTTATGTTAAAATGAATACACGTTCCCATTTTCGAAAAGAAAAATGAAGAAATTTAAGTTGTTTTGATGCATGAAACTAACAACTAAAAGTAAAATAAAACCTCTTTAAAAATTTAAAACAATAGATGTTTAACAAGAATTTTTATAATTATATGGTAGAAAAAATAGCTTCTGAACCAACTTGCTTAAAAATTAAGGCTTTTTGCTATTCAACGTTTTAATATCTATGCCATTCAGTGGCAAATTTAAACTTGGAAGAATTCATTATAGAAAATATTAATAGAAGAACTTGTGAGAAAGTTATGACCTTAATAATAGATTAATGATAAAGTATACGTTATTAGAGAAAAAATACACATATTTTGAAGCTATAACGAGTCTTTTTTATTGCATTGCAAAATGATTTCTTAGCAACGGCTAAACACATGTATACAATTACACAGCAATTTCTGTTCTTCATTTATAGTTTTGGCTCCATGATTTATTTTTCTGAACAATGTCGATCATTTTTGTTTATCTCATTATAACTGAATGATTATGGATAAAAGCTCATAGAATGAAAATTTTTGAAGGAATGTTTAACAAGAAGTTCCGTCTAGAACTATACGAGCCTACTTTCTCGTATACCAATACTACTTTCTAGTACCTGATCAAAATTCTCAAAAAAAGCTAAAATCGCAAATTGTTTCAAACATATTTTTGCTAATTTCTAGGAATAAAGTATTCCTCACACATCTAAAAACGTTAGATGCGTAAAAAAAAAAAAAAAAAATAATAATAATAATAGTAATAATAATAAAGCAGCACCTTTTAAACAAAGCAGCTAGTACACTTTTTTCCCTTAAAAAAATTCTTTAACAGCTTTCAAAAGGAAAAAATAATAATTAAAATTAATAAGCTTATTAAAATAAATACATCATATCAAAAAAAAAAAAAAAATCGTTTCTTTTTCCCCTGTTGCCAAAAATAATTTTTAAATGCATTAATGCACTTACCAAAATAAATAAAAACAATATAATGTCAATTTAAAAGAAATTCGGAACTCCAGCGCTCGAATACGCTACCTTGCGATGATTTATAAAACTGCGAATGCAACTAAAACATTGCCACGTTGCGCTCCACGTGTATCTGTTGACGTAAACGCGGTCAGTTTGTTCTGAGTAACGCATTCAACATGTCTAAGAACGCCTTCAACAACAGAAATTAATTCGTCCCTTAGTAGTATTCTCGAGCTTCTCAAAATAATGTTAGTTTTCCTTATTTCTTTCAAAAAAGTATTAAATGGTGGAAGCGTAAACAAGAAAACTCTGGATTAACAAAATTGGATAACGTTATACCAGGTAAAATTTTTTATTGTTTTGTATGAATTTGTAAGAATATGAGTTTTTTTTAATCTTAAATTAATTTAACTAATCATATTTTACAGAAGCATTTAGTTGGAATGGACAGTATGCAAAATATTTTCTTGAATTTATTATCGTAGAACAAAATGAAAAATGTTTAACCGAGAAAGAATTTACTTTATTCCTTTTATTCTCAGCTGAAAGGTTTCGCCAAATTTGTTTAGGGTTATAGTTTTGGAATTGTGCGAGCAAAGTAGCCTTGGCGAGATTTCGCGTTTTTAGTTAAACCATTTTTAATTTTTATCATGAGTGGAATAAAATGATAGTAAGATTACAGAATTCGATAAGTAAAAAGAAATAATGGTCAATCAACTGAAAAGAAAACTACCACCATATATAAACTGTGAGTACACATTTTATTTATTTTGTTCTGAGTGAATTTGAATAAATATCAGTTTTTCAATTCGATGAAGAAAAAAAAAACGAACTTAACAACATTGACTGGACACTTTTCCTTAACCTAATTCCACATAAATGATTTAAATAACCTTTGTTACTACAGTATCCTACTGAAATAGAAAGTATGCAAATAAATTTTCTTGAAAATATTTATCGCAGAACAGATTGAAAAATCCAGAAAGAACGTTAAGAATTTGAACAATAAAAAATAAAAGTTCGCCAAAAATCTGTTTATAAGGTTATGGTTTTAAAATTGTGTGAAAGAATAATGTATCTTGACAAGATTTCGCATATCAGGTAAATCATTTCCATGACGAATGAATTAAATGCATGATTTCTTTAGATATCCAATCATATAGTCATAGAAATAAATTATCTAGTGTTAAACGTTACTCTTGACAGTCTGCCACGTATGTGCACTATGTGACAAAAATGTCAACAAATGCCGGAAATGTCAGGAAACTGAACTTAATATGTACTAATGTATAGAAAAAACGGTACAAAATGAAAATGCCGTCCGAAGCGAACCAAAAATTTATGAATTCCGAATTCAACATCGTGAAAATGGCTGCTTCAGAACAACTTACTATGTGTTCTGCATTAATTGTTTGCTTTTTGGTTTCTAATCTCTTTCTATATGGGTCAGAATAACCAAAAGACTTTAAAAAATCTTTTCAAATGAATAAAGCGAAAAAATCATACATAACAACAAAAATCACAACACTTTTAGCATTTTCTTCGTTACCACATGCGTTTGTTTTAGTTTTTAATTCCGCCATTAGACAGTGACTGCAGTGCCCCCTATAGTTCGTTGGAGTTGCGAATACTTTTCATTGTCAAAAAAAAAAAAAAAAAATCGTCTGCGCATATCATTATGTAGAAACATAAATGACTTCGAGTTTATTCGCCGAAAACTGAATACCTAAATTAGAACTTTAGCGTGAAAATAAAAACAAATCATATCAACAATAATTATTTCACCGTGAAAACCATAGCTGCGGAGTCGGAGTCCGAGTCAATCTCATTTTGGGATAAAGGAGTAAGAGACGAATATCCAAGAATCGGAGTCAGTCATTTGTTCTCCGTGTAAAAATTTTTGCCAAAGCTACGAAGTCAGAGTCGAAGTCGGGGAGTCGGAGTCCGATTAATTGTCGGGCACAGGAGTTGGAGTCGGAGTCAGGTGCCTCTAAATTCTCGGAGTCGGAGTCTGGAGTTTGACGTCAAGAGCTATTTCCAACAAAATTTGTTTGAAATAAATCCGCCTTCAAGTACGGAATCTAGACTGACTTTCAGTTTCCCCGTAAGCGCTAATGTTAAGGAATTTGAACTGTTCAAAATTGAACAAAAAAATAGTTCAAATAAAAAAATGAAATATAGGAATGAGGTGGCCTCGCCGAGATCTTTCGAACAAAAAAAAGTTTGTTCGAATCGGACTATTCATTCAAAAGTTATTAGGGGGGTACAGACAGACATTTTCCCCCATCTCAATACCCTACTTTCCAATTTTTAATTTTTCGATATTTATTTAACTATTTTATTTGTTTTTGATTTTTTTTTTCGCGACATTTTTAAGCTGCATTAAGCCTTCTTTCATGCTTTTTTCTTCTTTTTCTGACTTTTACTGGGAAAGTAGGCTAAAAAGGGACAATTTAAAAAGTGATTTCCGCACAAACTATTTTTAAATTTAGGGACAAGTTGTGAAAAGGGAACTCTACTCACAAATTCAGAGATATTTTATCCCTTCAGGGACATATTTATTTTTCTGAAGGTCCTACAACATAAAAGAACGAATCGTTTTCCTTTTGTAAAAAACTACAATTCTTTTTAGTTTTTTTTACTTTTACGCAGTCGGGTTTTTTGTTTTTATTTAATAATTATTTTTTATTTTACACCTTTTAGGGAATTATCACTGACTTGTTATTATGATTATAAGACGGTAAATTTCGTAATTTTGTCATTTTATTGAGAGAGTTTATATCCTGAGGATTATTAAGTAACTTGCGGTGGTCTAAACTACTGATTATTAGTCCCTCTCAGGGCCGAACTCAGCTTAAACTACATATGCTTGACCTTTAGCAAAAGTGCGCGAACTTAAGTCAACCACAGCTATATAAACAGCCTATATAACTCATGATGACGTGAGCTCGGAAACATCGTCAGTCAAATCTTTTTTGCAAAACTAAAAAAGCCCGTCACGAAAGTACACGTCATGAAACTCAGTCCCTGAATCACGACAAAAACAAATGCAACATGTTAGAGATGAAAATCGAATTAGTAGACTTAGCAAACAAAAAATTAAGGCAGCAAAAACGCTACCTGTATTTCTCGCACGCAGGTTGCGTGCGACACGATCCCGAACTGACAATATGGCGATTGGTAGTTGATATGGTGAACTTTGATTACTGTCAATGTGTTTAGTGACACTCCCCAGGTTAAGACAAATCGATTGACGTAAGAATCACCAAAATTGGTCAAGGCGTTTAGCCTTTACAACGCCACATAGGAAAAAACATACATAGACTCATAAACATATTGCCCTCCTTTACGTCGCGCACGCGTAGTCAGATGAAAAGAGTACAATCATTTTAGGTTACTTTGAACTATGAGAGTCATTGAGTAAAGAAACTTACATAGAGGTAGGGATGGCTATGGTAGAAAAGAGATGAAATTGAAGTCGGAATTATGGGAAACAGCGGTGCAATGATGAGCGGGGTTATGATAATATAGTCGCTTCGCGAGAATGGTTTTCATCAATCTCGTTGAGGGACCGAACAAAATTGGCGGATTGGTTTGCATTTTATTTCATGTTTCGTCATGTCAATTTTTAAAACGTGCTTCATAAACTTGCAACAATATCTAACTTTAAATTAACTACCAATTGCGATTCAGTAACGGAATGTTTTGAATCAAAATGTATCTCAAGATATTTAGCAAGAAGTTAAGGGTCTTGGGATACAGCGGTGAAACTACTGTCATCGCTCGATAATACTTCCGCTACTGTATCCCCACTACAACTCGAACAGAGCTCTTTAATAACACGGGAGGAGCCTCACCCTGTCTAATCCAATAACTCAGAAGCTACTCTCGAATGCCGGTTTGAAGTTGTTGCCGACAGAGTGTTGTTGTGGCTGGTCTTCGATTTCACGCCCAAAGGCACAGGCTCGTCACTGACTCCAGCCGGTGTATTTCAAAGGTGTAGAAAACCGACAGCGTCCATGTTATGTAATCATACGGCAGGTAAAAAATCTCTCCAGAACTCTGGAGTGCTCTTGGCAAAATTAAATTCCGAGTGCAGTTTCGCATCGAATAGAGCCCAGGCGCCTTCATTAGGTGGAGAAACTGGACGTCAGAATTCTCTTACTAATGGCATCCGCTGATAGTAGTGCTTTTTGAAATAATGGATACTATATCGGAGGATCGCATTAACTCTGCAAAAGTTAGTGCTACTAACGCAGAGTTGTTGAAATCTTGCTTTCGACATTGTAATGCTCTATGATGTAATATAATAAATTTCAGAAATTTAGTTACTTTATCAAATGCGAATGGGGATTTTTTAAACACAAAGAAACGTTATTTCCCTGGTTCAAAGTTGCACTTCTCTTGTTGAAATAATTTATTTTACACCATATTTTGCACATGCACCATTAAGTGGCAGGGTATCTTTGAATCCGGTTAATCATACATTTCAAGTGTTTTTACAATCCTTATTTCGCAAATTTGGACGGCCGTACAATACTTTAGGCATTTTTCTTGGTGTTCTTATTTTAGAATCTGAGGATAGTTACTACGGGACTGAACATTTGTTTTGTAAAAACGGATATTTTGCTGTATTGGTATTCGCTGTAATGATATTTTACTATATTAAAAAATGTCTGAGGCTTTTAAAAATAGAGAAATTATGAATCAACATTACGCTAAAAGCCTTTCGGGCGATTCTCGAAAAAATGTCCCGTGCGTAACGCTAAGTTTTTTATTTTTTCCAGCTAACCAAAGCCTTCAAAAAATAATGCTGTTGGGGAATAATATTAATGCATGCTTTAATATACTATCAAAGCATAGCAGTTAATCCCATATTTAATCAATAGTTACTTGAATAAAATAAAAAAAGTTAGCGTTACGCAAGGGACATTTTTCCGAGAATCGCCGTTTTTTTTGTTTTTTTTTTTTTTTTGTTCAGATAACTTTTCCAACCGAATTTGTTGTCATAAATTATTGTTCCACTTTCTCGCTAAAAATTTATTTTATTCTCACTTTATGGTTATTTCGCAAGAATTTAATGACATAATATGCAGCTGAAATAATTTATAGCATTCATATTTATATCATAAACAGTAAATGCTTATGAACTCAATGAAAGAACTGGGACAGCAGCGTCATTGTTATGTGAGTGGTGAAATACTTTTGTTTTTATCTATTTCGGAATATGCAACACAAAAAAGAAGAATCTGGGAAATAACTCAAAATGTTTTACATATTGAACTTACCTTCTCAAAACCTTTGATCTCTGATTCCACTGGTTTCTTGAATTTCTGCGTAGAATATTTTGACATATTAACAATCAGAACTATTAATGTTAACTTTATTTTTTTTAAAGCTTTTTTTAAATACAATTTTTCTTGTTTTAATATGATGAGAGAAAGAAAGTAATAAATGAAGCATCTGTAGTTGGGGCAAACCTAGGCTTGCCAGACATCCCAGTTTGACCGGGACAGTTTCGGGTTTCATACAAAACTCCGGCGTTTCGGCCAGTTTACTTCACGTCCCGAAAAATGATAAATTTGACTTTAGATGATCAAAAAAGTCAAAAAAATAATTAACTGTGAAGGATTATTTATGATAATTACTTTGTCATTTGTAACATTAATATATAAAACCAATATTGAATTAGCTTGTGAAGATTTTTACAAAATATTAAAACCAAAAGAGTTCTAACAAATGAAAAGTACATGTAAATACTGTTAATTTTTTCCTTATTCAAAGTGTTTCTCTTTTCTTAAGTAACTAGAAAATATTAACATATAAGAAATAAAATATTTAAATTTATCTGCTTTTATCATTTATTATTACTCTAGGTTTTGGTTCATAATTTAGTAACCATTTATTCATAGAATTGAAAATGAACTACCCCGTCTAAATAACTCTAAAAAACAAGCCAAGGGACACACATTCTTATAAAAAAAAATGCGTGATATCACATCTCCTGTTACCACCTCCCTCCCCCTTTTTACAAACTGTCAGTTTCTCAAACCCTCCTCCCTCTCAAAGCGTGACATCATTTCTACATAGCCCTTTAGTGGCTTTTACCAAAAAGATGATGATTGAAAAATCTCACTCTATAGAATCTCACTCTAATTGCAGCTAAATTAAAAAACGCATGATATTTGTTCACGAAAGGAAAATGATTAATAATGGGGTTGTTTCTATTAGTCAAAAGTTATACTTTTATGCACTGAAGTTGATTAAATGAGCAAAAAAAAAAAAAACTTGGAAAGAGGAAAATCTTTTATTTTCAAAACGTTTAATTTTTAATTATTTCTTTTAAACTGTCCGGTTTTTCAAATAAGGCGGGGTCTTTATGCCGTCACAAGTGATGAACTTTGGCATACACTCCACTGGCGCGCTGATTGTTTACGCTTGCTGTCTACCGCGTTTCCAGGTTGTGATGATTCAAAAGCGAATTAAATATTGCACTCTACGCTTGCTATCAACCATATCGTTGCCAGTAAGTACATGTGAGTAAAGAAAGGAATTAAATATTGCGCTCTGCGCTAATGGTATCAGTGAATGGCATTTCATCACTTGTGAAGTCATGTGCAGAAGCGTAAAAAAGAAAATTGAATCAGCGCACCGATTAAAATATTTAAAAAAATATTAAAAGTTTATCAAATTATTCAAAAAATGGTCCAATCCTATTAAGCATGTTCTTTTAGAAAAAAATACGTTTTAAAATTTCGGAAACGACCCCATTGGTAAGCAAAACCTCGTGAATCATTGACGGATCAGAAGCATGCTCATATGAAAAAAATGTGGATTTTAAATCGAAACTACTCACTCTGCCATTTTCCTCTTGCATGAACATGGCCTCAGAGTCAAAGTCGGAATGCTGAAAAACGAAATGATTAATCAATGCTAAATGTTTCGCGGCTTCTTTTATTTACAGTTTGAGCTATTGCTTAAGCAACACACTTCAAATACACAACAGTAGGGAAATGATTGGACGTAACTTGACCCATTGGATTTTGTTTATCATAGTCGCTTTAAAAGCTTTGATTACCTCTTGCCAGCAATAACGGTTCATAACTTTTCAATGAATTAGTTCTTTCTAAAATATTTATTAACTAAAAAGTGTTGAGAACTGTTACCAGAAAGTGGATAAGTAGTTAGTAAGCATTATATTATGCTAAAGTATTCGAAACTGTTATCTGAATTAAAAATAAGAGGGGAGGGGTGTAATTAATGATTTCTAATATAAAGGGTGAATAATATTCGTAATATAAACATACTTTTAAACATTCAATTACAACGGTATTTTCTCTAATACACCATGATAAATACAAAATGCTGCACCGAAGGTTGTTTTCCTTGAACAGACACTTAGCTGGCAGAAAAACTACTTTTACAGAAATCATTTAGTTTTTCTCAGACTTGAGGCACTGACGATTTTCTCAAGAGTAGATGTAAATCCAGTGGTTCACAACGTTTTTCAGCCCATCGCCCCCTATATATATATATATATATATATATATATATATTGATTGATTGATCGACACCTATTGTCCCCCTCCCCTTTTTTTTCTTAAAAAAATTCATAAGTATTAAGTAAATATTATATTAGAAGTAAATTGTATGAAAAAAGCAATTTTATCCAACGACACTTTAACTTTAAAAAAGGGTAAAGATGCCTTTCTTATGTCCCCCCTACCCCCCACCTTTTTTTTTCCAAAAACGAACTGACAGATATTTTGAGGGAAATACTTAATTAAGATCATTCACCTTAAGGGCCCCAACGGCCCAAGACATTGAAAAAAACTAGCGCTAAAACTTATTAGCGTTGTAAATATACACTGTTAGTCTCTGGAGAGGGGCCAGGTTTTGTTGCAGTGGGGACCAAAATTTATTAATCCATCATTCCCTAGCGGGAATGATTTTCGAACTGGGCTAAGACAAGGATCGAGCACAGAACACTTCACGTTGATCAAACAATTGTACACAAATTGATTTCCGCGAGTCTTATAAAAACAGCAAGAACACGCATACCTGATACTCTCGAGCCAGTTCTATTTGCTTGGCCATCTTAGATCGAATTTCGTTCACTCTTTCCTTGATGTCAGACGGCATCTTCTTGAAGAGATCTTCTTCGTTCTGAAAAAAGTACGCATAATAAAACAAATCAGATTTTTAGCATTAGCAAGCGAAAGAAAAAAAAAGAACGAAAGAAAATTTAAAAAAAAAAACGTTTAAGTACCTTTCCAAACTAACTTGACATTGTTATTTTTTAAAAAATATACTACTGTAAACAACGCAGGCAACTTTGGTCCTTTGGCCCAAATGGTGAAAAAGATACAACTTTCTCTTTCAAACTTCAGGAAGCAATTTTTAAACATATTTTGATCGAAACCACTAGAGAGCATCCCCCAGCGCTCAGTAATGTGTACCAAACAGTTCCACTGCTATGTTCAAAAAGCAACACTAATATTGTCCGTTTTTCACGAGAAGGCACTTCGCCCCGCCTCCTCGAACGTAGAGTTCCATTTTACGCGGGGGTGATCGGTAAGCCATCCACGCGCTTCTAAAGGAGACAAAACCAGACATTCTTAACTTGGGCGTGCATTTTAATCTGCAAAAAAGTCTTAGTGCCCTTACATTACTTGCTTCACTTGTCTGTTGTCATTTTAGTTATTCTTACATTTTAAAAAACTGCTGCTTTTACTGCAAAATGCTATGATCTGAATATACCGTCTATCGGACCTATAGAATCATCGGATACCACGTGACGAGGGAGGAGTCAAGTGCCTTCTCGTAGAAAATGGACAATAGTTCTGCATTCCCTGCACTAGCATGTGTCTTCATAACCTTTCAAACTTTTCCATGTAGAAACACTTTTATATTAGCTAAGAGTATTTTAAGTACCTATTTAGCACTCTATGCTGTAGTATAGTTTTACTTCTCATTTCTGTTAAGGTTTTTATTTAAAAAATTGACAATGACAACATATTTCTTAACCTAAAAATTACGACCTACTTTGGCCCAGTATAAAACTTGAAAAAATCCGTCAGAGAAATTTGAAAGACTGAAGAATAGCTAAAAATTGACTCTAAACAGGAAAAGCACAAGAAAAAACCTGAAATTCTCGGCAACGGATCAAGAGAGAGATTGCAGACTCAATTCATCAGGGCTCAGTTACATGACTTTTATTATAAAAAAATGAAGAGGAACTGAAAAATGTAGCAGGTTTAGAAAAAAGTGACCTACGAAATTGCATCTACTTCTTACAAATTTTGTTAAAGTTGTTGGAATTTGTTGTTGTAGAATAAATGGGTTCAGGTTTTCAGGGATAGCTGTTGATGTGAGAGAAGAAGGCGCTAACGCTGAGGGTATGGAACACACCAACAAGTTTTGGAAGTGGCCGACAATTTAGGATCCTTTGTTTTTACGAATGGCATTCGGTTAGTAAAATTTTTCAACCTCTAAAATTAATGAAAAGATGACCGTACTCTGTCGGCAATTTCCGAGGTAATAACTAGGTATGTACACACATTTAAAAAAAAAAAAATCTTTAAAACAAAAAATGTGTGACTCAAACTTTTTTTTAATGTACTTTTTTTTTCAAATAAATAGTTTTTTGTATGGATATACGTCTTTCTTTGACTCTAATTAGTTTTGCAATGATTTTAAATAGGAGAAATAACTTTGGGCCAAAGTAACCCAAACGCAAGGGTAACATTGGCCCAAATAAAACACAATAATAAAGGGTAAAAATAGTTGGAAATAAAATGATCACTATTCAAAAATTAAAGTAAGAGAACTCTAGATGTGTGAAACAAGTTTCCACAGCTTGGAAATATGAATAGTTACAAAATTTTTGAGAAAAGTTCCAAAATGTGGGCCAAAGTAGGCCGCGTTTAAGGTATTCGTTTTTGTGTTTCCCAGTAGTGCGGTTTATCAAAAAAAATTCTAAAGGATAAATATCATGGTTAGTTGATAAGTGTTTTTGTGTACGTTTTGTTTTCATTTTCAATTAGGTCCCTTAATCAAGAATTCGTACTCTTATAAGCACTTTAAAAAAAGATTCACACAAAAAAAAAAGGTTAAACACCGCCATGTATTTTACATTTTCAAATGTCTTTTTGAGTGTTTTTACATTTTCAGTTTTAAATGGAGTAAAATAACCAATTTTCTATTAAATTTGAGCTCTTATTTTATTTTTTGCATAAAACGTTATTAGCTACGTTCAAATCACGACCAAACATATTACCTGAAGAGTCCCGATTCAGGACATTACCTTGTCAAAAACATGTTCCGATCTCGACTCTTGAAGCATCCTGTTGTTCGTTCGTTCGTATCTCTTCCTCCGAGCACGGTCCCTTTCGCTTTCGTCCTTCCCACTTCGAACAGTTGTTTTTTCCTATAATAAATAATTTTCGCTTTTTATGAAATATATAGATAATTTTCTCATTTAACGCTACATCAAGCTGATTTTTATCCGATATCCATCTACACTGGATTTTACATGTCATTCATTGAAACTTATACACCGCACTAAGTCTTAGCACAGATCTCGAGGAACAAACTCCATTCTTTTAAATTCTTGACTACGAACACACTGAATTATTTATTGTGTGCTTTTAAATTCAATTCTTTCGTAATTTTTTTCAACGTCTAGTTTGAAATGTATCGTTCAAAGCTTAATCTCATATATTAGCTTAAACTCAGTTTTTTTTTAGTTTATCTTAACCTCACGCCGAGCAATTTGAAAGCCAACAAAATGACAATTAAAAAAGTAGATACTCACTGCTTCCCAAATTTCGTCGGCAGTCAGATCTCGCTGACTTCTTTTATCCTGAAAAAGCGAATCATAAATCGTTACACTGAGCAGAGTAAAAATTGTACAAATACAATCTTTGCCATAAAAACATGCTAATCCAGAAAGAGTTGTCAGCATGAAAGAAATTGTACTTACATACATCTATACAACATTGATTATAGTTAAAAACAACAGGATTAGAGTTTTCGCACCGTCACCTCCGTTGAACCGTTCGACGAAATTGGACTGCAATCGAATTTAACCAGATCGTCTTCAGCGACGAAACCAGGTTCAATCAGGGCAGTGATGAGAATCATGTACGTGTGAGGAGAGTTTTATTGTGAACGCTATAATAGCACTTTTGTGGTTCACACCGTGCCTACTGCTGGTGTGATTTTATGGAGTGCTATCTTATACGAAACATGGTCAACCTTAATAATGATCCACAGCACCATGACAGTATAACGGTCCGTTAGCATCATGCTTCAATCACATGTGCTGTCTCACATCGTGAAGCTCCCAGGGACCCTTTGTTAACAGGACAATGCTCGGTTACACACAGAAAGAGCGTCAAGGGCATTCCTCTTTCCCATTATCACCTCGCGATCCCCTGATTGTCCCAAATTGAGCATACATGGGATGTCTTGAGACGGTAAAATGAACAGCCTATGAGTTTGATCGAATTAGTGACGCGTTTAAAGTAACTGTGGAACGAGATGATGTAGGACATTGCATGAGACTGTTCTGCCTCGAAGCGGTGTGACATCCTTCTATACCTTAGAACAGGAATTGGTAAATGGCGGGAGCTAGTTCAATCATTGGCTAAGCAAAAGCTTGAGCAAAGAACTCAAGTCACGTGACTCAACAACGACGAATGGTTGATACGTTTTGCATGAAGCGAAGGGAACTTGATTTCTTCCAATGCTTTTCTTTAAAATATCTCACGGGATTTGGGGGTCTTTCCTTCACGAATGAAATTTTCGCTCCCTCCATTTTATCTCTTCTCAATGCCTTCTACCATATGTGTTTTCACTCATGGAAGAACTCCTATGCTGCCGTGCTAAGCACAGATGTGGTATCTGCAGCAGAGCTCAAAATGAGAAATTGATGTTTAAAGTTTTACAACTCGTTTCTTTGATTTATGACAATTAAATGCTCAACTTGCGGTAGTTGTTTCGTAAATAACTTATCTAAAAATGGTAAGAGAATATTTTTCTAAAAATCTTAATTTAAAATTAATAAATGCAATTACGACAAATTTTCTTTTCAAAACCTTTTCATATACTAAGCTATTTTTACCGTAAGTGACCATTACTAGGCATTTTTAGGAGTATCTGCACAGATACGACAAAAATATCTTAGTCAAACGTACTCAATGTATCATTAAATAATACTGAAAACATCTGCTTTCTTTGGACTTAGCTGTTTCGCTTTATTATGTTACTAGTGATACCCGCACGGCTTTGCCTGTAATAGAAAAATCAAAAGGTCTTTTGGTTCGCCTGTATATTTACAAATAATGTATGGTGAATTTCCTCGCCAGTTGGTTTGTACCCATCTTACGGTTCCACGTTATGATAATTTCGTATCTAGCCAATTGGCTTGTGCCCATGTTACGGTTCCACGTTATGATAATTTCGTAATTTACTCGTCCATCTTATGATATTTTTTTCTTAAAATTGGAATAGAAAAAGAACCACATCGAATTTTTGAAAAATCGTTTCGAGGCGCACACCCCCATGCTACATACTAACTTTGCCAAATTTCATGAAAATCGGCCGAACGGTCCTACAGTCATCCTACAGACATCCAGACATCCTCCGGACAGAGAGACTTTCAGCTTTATTATTAGTAAAGAAGACTACAAATCTAACAGAATCTACCTTCTGAAAGATACCATTTTCAAAACTCCAGACAGTTAAAACTGTAATCCATAACAATTTTCTGTTTTTTATATTGAAAGAATGTTTTTAATAACGTTTTATTTTTTAGATTCATTTTTACCGAGCTTGAAGATAATTTTGACAGCAGACGATACTTAAATAAAAATATTACTGGCTGTAGAATGAAATGAGTTCTTTTTTGCATGAAAGAATTAAATATGAATATTTTACACGCATTTCATTTTTAGAATTTGCATTTTAAATAAACATTTGAATAGAAAAAGCTGAATATTTACTTTAACAATTATGCAAAGTTGTATTGGCTTTTATTATCAACCTGTATCAACTATTTAACGATAAACTAATTTTAGTACTTTGTTACAATAAACTGCTGCGCTATTAAATATGCTGCTTTACTAAGGTATAAAAGTCGTATCTACAAATTACTAAGGAAAACAGTGGTAACTGCGCAGATACCACTCATTCAAATTGCCTTAGCAAACTAAGCAAATTTGCAGTTTTTTCTTAAAATTGCGACTTTTTTCTTAAAGCTTTTTTTAATATTTCGCGTTCACAAATCGCCAAAGAACTTGAGATTTAGGTAAATTAAATTACTAATGACCACCTGGTGACAATAACTCAATTTTGATAAAATGTGCAGATACCACATCTGTGCTTAGCACGGCAGTATGAGGCATTTTTCAACAGGACAGAACTCGGCCTCAAAGCAAAGGTGTCTCAACTGCCTTATTCCCATTATCCTCTTCTCTGACCTTCGAGTTTCCCCGGTCTGTCTTAAATTGAGCAAATCTGGGATCAATTGGAATGGTAAGCCAGACAGCAGACGAATTGGATCGAATTAGAGGTAACTGTAGGGGAAACTGCCTGTACCTACGGACAAAATTTACTTTTCAATTTTGCTGATCTCTGGGAATGGATAATCGGTCGGAAAAAATTTCTGTCAGAATCTACAACTTATCATCTAATTTGGCAATTTTTGTCAGGTAAAAATCTCAAAGCTTTCAACTTCAAAAAAAATTTCTTAAAAACCATCTTTTTTTCTCTCAGAGTACAACACCCCGTTCACCCCACGGACAGGTACCTTTGTACCCATGGATATACTAAAAAAATTATATAAATAGGTCTGAGGAACTCAATTATATTCAATACATTTTTATAAGTCATTTTATATTAAAATACTTCAAACATCTATTGAAAATAATATTAAATAAAATATCCAACAGAAATTAAACTTTTAAAATTAATCGAAGGTTTTTTTTCCTTTTTTTAAAAATTTTCCTTATTTTTTAACATCAGTGAACTCTTTAAAAAAGTTATTACTCTTAAGAGAGTTAATGATGTTATGAATAATTAATGTGTTTTTACACAAAAAATAACTAGATTCTGATAGTATGGCTCTCTATGTACCTACATAATAACCTCAATTTATATGCAAATTGAAACCTTTAACCAAAATTAACCCATTACAAAAAAAAAACTTAGTTTAGATTAAACCAACAAAAATCTAGAAAAGTCGACTTCAAATGAAAACAGGTGGTATTGACGGTCTGTTGATCCTACAACAGGTGGGGGTTACTTCAACACAGTATCTTCAAGCCCTACTTCAAATTCATTATCATTGTTGAAAGCAAATTTCGGACGTTGATGACAAGACACCATTTTGAGGTACTTCACATTGTAAGAAGACTCTCGTGCGATACAAGGAGAATAAAAATATCCGTCTGTGAGTACATATGATTATGTGTCCTTGGGTACAAAGGTACGCCATTTTTGTTTTGCAAGCCAGTCATAGCGACAAGACCACAGTTTTACAACGTTAAAAATCAGGAACAAAACCTTCAAAATATAGGGAATCATGATACCTACAACAAAAATGAATAATACAACCCATGACGGATGAAAAAAAAAAAGAAATTGCTCATATTTTTTTACTTAGATCCTACTAAAACCAAAAAAATGTGATAGAATCTAAAATGTTCGTTTGATGGCGTTGAAACTTTCTGGAGTGTTGGAGAGGGTTGTGACACACACGTTGAACCCCAATTAGGATCTCTCTCGACGATACCTGGAATTTCCCGATCAACGTCCGTAGGTACAACCGTCCGTGGGTGCAACAGCTTCCCTTACGAATTAAACCAATGCAGCAAACGTACTGAAGAAATAAAATTTCAGACACGTGTTTTTGGACTAATAAAGACCTCAACCTCTTTATAAATGCAGAAACATGTGAGTTTCGAAATGTAAAAAAGCCAAAAATTTTGATTTGGTCATTAATAATATCTTAACATGTGGGAGTTATAACACTCCAAACACACCTTCTTTTGCACTAAGAAAAGGGGTTTAGTTTCTTGTTGACCCTTAAACGAGTGTCTGCAAATGTCCGTTTTTTGTGCGTTTATTAAGGTGATTTGTCAAAAGAACAAAGCTTTCAATACTTTCAAACAAACACAAATACTACAAAAAGCCATCACTTACCGACGAATATGATCTGATCACACTGGATCTTTTGTACACAGGCTTTGTAACAGGTACTCCTTCATAGAAAGTTTGCTCCCCTTCACCTGGCTGAAACAGAACGAGAGTTTTGTGGTTGCACTCGACAAGTCAGAGGAAGGCAGCATAATAAGAGTTCAAGTCGAACTCGATAATTTAAAGAAAATGGTGAATTGTAATGAAAACGCTAAATACCCTTTTCTTTCTTTTTTTTTTTTTTGGAGACACCGAGGAAAATATGAATCTATCGAAATCACAAATGAACCAACCTTTGAAATAAGGTAGGAGAGCCTAAGGTGGCTAGCGTTCTTAAAGTAGACCCTCCGCACAAGGGCAGATCCAGGAATTCTTCAAGGAAGGGGCGAAATTGCGTCTTTAGAACTTCAATTTTGGAAAAATTACAGAGAATATCCAAACTTCCTCCTCCTAACATTATCGAACATCGTTTAAAATAGTATTACTAGAATTGCAGTTTCGAAAAATTAGCAGTGGAAGTGCTTGAACCTCATTTCTTCCTCTAACGGTTGCAAAGATGGTTTAAAATCGCAATTTTAAACCTCCAAGTTTGAAAAATACCGAAATATTTCTGGTTGAGAGCCCCATTAAATTCATTACAGATTGACTAAAAAATTCTTTACGAACTTCAATGTTGAAAAATTGCCAATAGAGAATCTCAAGGGAGAGGCGATCGTTCCATCGCCCCTCCCTTGTATCCGTCCATACCTCCGCAAAACGAAGTATTAATTTTAATTTAAATTACAAAAGGGCAGTACTTGATTGTAAAACATATATCTGCAGTGCTATGCAAATGGCTGAATTTAAAGAGATTACCATGATTTTTTAATTTCATTTTTGGGGAGGAGTAGTGTTCCTAAGGTGGCCAACTTACGAAAAAATGTTGAAACTAATGTGGTAAGGCTCTTTTCGGTCGTCCACTGTATTATGTTATTTTTTAACATTACGCACTGTTCTGCTATCATCATTTTAAACGTTTACAGATGAAAAGAAGCCATGACAGAATAAGATAGAAAAAAATGTATATTGAAATTTTTTCTTTGTAATTTTCTTGCAAACATAAAAAATCCAGCCAAAAATACTCAGTCAAAAAATACTCACCAAAAACATCATCAAAGCATAATTATGAGCACCTATGGCTCGCTAATTTTATAGAATCTTCATGTATATAGTAGTCGAAATCACTGATCGAGTAACCAGCTGACGTCAACAACAATGAAACTAGCGCCATAGTATGCGTGACGGCATTATTTCATTGTTGAAGCACCAAAAATTCTGTAAGTTATTTATAATCTGACAATATTTTTGAGCAATGTTTGACATGCAGGGAAATGCTTCATTTGGCCAAGGCTGCAAATGAATCCGGTAACTTAATTGTTTTACTGGTAAGACTGTCATTTTAAGAGAATGAAGAAACGAAAAAGTGGTCACCAATGAAGGCTATCTACTGGAGTTAAGGGTTAACCCACTGGAGTTAAGGGTTAACATTTCAACTATCAAAATATCACCAAACAGGCAATTGCTTCGTTCAAATATAGAAGCAATTTTTACCTGTCATACCATGAGGGTTTGTTACGATTCGGCGCGACCGTTTCGGCGCGGCTGTTTCGGCGCGGCCGTTTCGGCGCTGGCCGATTCGGCGCTGACCGTTTCGGCGCCGGCCGTTTCAGCGCCAGATTTTTGCATTCTGAACTTTATGAATTTCAGAAATTTTAGTTCAAAGAAGGAAAATGATTTCTGGAAGAAGAATGAATTTAGCGCTCTAGAAGCTAGTTAAAATTTATTTTAAAATTTACAGCGGGGGAAAAGAGGGGGCATATGTGATCCACGTATGTTTCACTGCGAAACCATAAAAGAAAATATCTTGAAAAATTAGCAAATAATGCCAGTACCAATCCTACCTCTTTGTCGATTTTTTTTTTTTTTTAAATCAATGCTGAGCCGTTTTGTGTTTCTGTGGTGATTATTTCTTTGTTGTAGCAGCTATTGGAAATAATTTCATAAGTCTTCTTCACGTGAAAACACGTTTCAAACTAACCAAAAAGCTCGACTTAACTATTACAAACCCATGTACGGACATCAAGGTAAATTTAGGGCAATGTTTGATTTTTTTTATTGACAAAAAAATCATTTATTTTTGAAAGTTAGTTCTAAACACTATTATTTTTCTGTAATCAATTTATAAATTTTTTGTAAATTACTTTTTTTTTAAAAAGTTTTATTATTATTATTACTTTTTAATATTGCCTTTTTTTCTGTTACGAAATAGTCAGTCGACAGTTTAGTGCTATAGAACAGTTACAGGAACTAAAAAGACACAAAATATTTTATTTTTATTTTAAAAAAAAGTTTAAAATATTTTTTGTTCATTATAATAGTCTTTATGAAACTTAAAAGCAATAAATAATAATAATCTTTACATAATAAAGTTTTTTCTTGTATATCCTGTATTTAAAGCACACTACACAACTTAACTTTGTAGAGAGCAGGGTTACGTGTGAGTTTCTCAACACGTTAACTTTTTCCAATAAAAAATATAAAAAATTCATCTTATTATTAGTTGACATTTTTTAATTTTTTATAGAAAAGATATTTAAGTAAGTGCACAAATTACTGATCAACAACGAAAAAAAAATCAGTTTAAATTGAATGAGTTTTTTATTTACATTTCATAGAAAAATGTCAATGCTGTTTCCTAACTTATCTACTTCGAAAAATTATGAAGATGTTTTTGAACTTACACGTTATCAACTAATAATAAAAAAAGAAAACAAAATACACCTTTAAAAATATTACTTCATAAAACTTTTTACAAAACTCAAAAAAACAAAAGATATCTTGAATTTTGAAGCAATGTTTGGCAGATTTACATGCTGACAATTTCGATTTTTGAACAGGTCGTATTTAAATGGACCGCGCCGAAACGGTTGCGCCGAAACGGCCGCGTCGAAATGGGTTTCGCGCCGAAACGGCCGCGCCAAAACGGCGGCGCCGAAACGGCCGCGCCGAATAGTCCCATTCCGATACCATGACGAGTGATTTTCTAGCTAAAAGAATTTTCTATGAATAATTACCACGCATAAGATGAACTGCATCTGAATCACTATTGTTCTGATATTTTTCATGCGTATGTAAGGATACAGCTAAGGGATGGATGCAAGGTCATTTGAACTCACATCCCTTTTGGGGAAAAATATAAGGCAACTTTTACACACACTACACTGGCAGACTGATACGTACCCTAAAGAAATACATGGCAAACCAACGAAGTGGGAAAATAATAATATCTGCAGCTTTTTGAAGCTATTATTTTCAATACTTTTTGCAAAGAACAGCTCTGCCATACTAAGCACATAAGTCGTTCCTGCACCTTTTATGAAAATTGAGTTACGGTCACCAGGTGGTTCTTTGTCACTCATTTCAAATAAATACAATGTTTTATGGTCATTTGTTAAAAGGAAATATATTTTTAAAGATTCTGAAAAAGTTTCATTTGAGTTAAATACATGGAGGCGCAAAACTTAAAACGAGAATTACTCATTTTGAACTCAGCTGCAGATACGGCTTGAGCGCTTAGTACGGAAGAGGTACTGACAGACTTGTGCTCCGGATTCCCAAAAGGTAGAGGTTTCAGAAAAGTTGCATTCTTTGGTCACCCTGCCAAGTGAATAAGTTACAAAAAGAGGTTGCATCATTCATTTTGGTTTGATGATGTAGAGTTCACTAATTTTGATATTTCACCTCAAATAGACTCTTTCGTTACATACACTGAGCAGCCTTTTGTAACAAGTGCAAAAAAGGGGCACATCGATAGTTTCTCCCGATACATTATTTTTGGTCAATTCTTTGAAATGCATTAAGTACTCTAATGAAGACAAATTTATTCAAAATGAAGACAACATATCAAATAAAAACTATACTACATTTTATTGCTGCAATATTCTTCTTTTATAAGAAGTCATAATTGCATCTCGAACATTCAGGAAATATGAATTTTTAACCCCGTACTCCTTGTATTACCAGACCTGTTCAACAGTTCTTTCTCCCTCTGAATATTTCGGGTATAATTTATTTAACTATGAAGGGAGGTTATAAGTTGCAGAAAAGTGTTAAAGGTAGTCAATTTTAATAAGGGAGAACACGAAACACAAAGTTGTTTTTGTTTAAAATATTAATTTGAAGCCCATTTTTTGTCTTTATTTCATTTTGTCTTCAATCGCGAACAGGTTAAATTCCTACAACCCTCTCCTTGGGCTCAGTCTTAACTACTGATGAGCATACCTTTCTGGTTTCTTGAATCAGTTGCTTAGTTTGAATATGTTTCATATTGAAAGCAACACAAAACGACTCCGTTATATTGGATGCAGCAACTGAGCTGTTCGGTATTGCTTGCAATTCTGCCTTAGCTATGAGGCGGCAGTTTGTAACTACAGTAAACTCCCGATTATCCAAGGCATAGGGTGGCACTGTAGCCGCGGATGAGCGAAAACCGCGGATAATCCGAATAATGGATAAAAACGATACATAGTGTATACGATAACTAAACAATAAAAATAACACTCACACATACATTTAAATTATAACGAAAAACATTGCTGCATTGCATCTACTAACATTGAATGTTTTTGTTGTTGTTGTCTTGTGCCAGCTAGGCTGGCAATTTGGGTTGCGCTGCTTCACTTTTCCAACTGTACCATAATTTGGTATGAAGTCCGACTTCTCTACAGTACACACAAGCCATATAGACGCCTTTATAGGGTAGGCAACCATTCACAGCACAACCACACAAAGGAAGGACAAAGACAAGAGAGAGAAAGTACATCCATGCTTGAGTCGGGATTCGAACCCGGAACCTCCTCATCGCAGTCAGACTCCCCTGACCCCTAGACAAGGTGGCTGGAACTAACATTGAATGTTTTTTTTTGTAAAATCTAAAACCTGACAATGACATAATCATAAGTTTAAGGGGGAAAATTGTGAAAAGAGCCACGGATAATCTGAACCGCGGATAATCCTACCGCCGATGATCGAGAGTTTCCTGCATTTATTTCATATTGTTGAATAAAACTACTAAGTTGTAAGGCCGTCTTTGTCACACCATATTTTAGTTTTCTGAAACGAAGACGCAATCGTAATAATTACTTGTAGAATATTTTACTTTGAAAGCTAAACTCACTATAAATGACAGTTTGGTCATATGGATTACTTTCTCCAGGGACTTCTGCGGTTTTCCCAGCTCGTATACCTTGTTCAAGATAGTTTGCTTGAAAGGTTTTCCCTGAAATATCGAGGAATACACACAATAATTAATAAGCCATTAAGATACAACGCAAACTGGCCGCTGGGGAAAAAAATATATCGTTGAAACAACGGTTTTAAATAACAGCTGGATTGATTATGCAGTACCATTGAGAAGAACTTTTAATTTACGTAAATAAAAGTTGATTATCCCAGAAAATCGCAAAGATGGTTGGAAATGTGCAGTACCTTTTTTGGAATTTTGAACAAAAATTAAGTTAAAAACCGTCACCAAAACGAGATCACTTTTAATTGAATGCAGAGAGTGTTTCATCCAATACAACTCTGAAAAAAAAGGGAAATCAAGATAATTTTTATACTGTTTTGTACGGAAAATGGTTTAATGAATCGATTCACGGGATAATTGCAAACGGAAATTCATTAGAGCAGAAACTTTGGCCCGTGGTGATTTTGAGTTAATTCTTTTCGTCTACCTAAAGCACCATCATTGATGAAAAAGTTTGAAGTAGTAAAAAAACGAGCTGATGTGTGCATCACATAAGTTCTTTTTACGCAAATTTAATGATAATACAGCCGTGGAGTGAGCAAGGAAACACTTTTAATATTTTCACCCCTAGTTAATTGCAAACCGAAGCAAAAAGAAGGTTTTTACGCAGATTAATTTTCAAATATTCGCAGTTTTAATTTGATTCAATGGTCAACTCTCTAAGTATTACCAATAGTGGCCAATTTGAAACCAGATTTAACAAAAAAAAAAAAAAAAAACTGCTCGAATAAAAGCCTGGGTATATGTCTTCAAGTGTCTGCCAAATTATAACGCCACTTGAGTTTGTGATAAAATTAAGAATGATTTTCCCCTCAAAAAGGGAAAAAGAACCCTTTTGAAACATTCAAATGCAACCAAAAAGGAAGGTGCACATTTAGACCCCACTAGTAGTCTATGTACTAAATTTCAACTTTCTACGGCATACCATTTTTGAGTTATGTGAGATACATACGTACGTACATACGGACGTCACGAGAAAACACGTTGTAATTAACTCGGGGATAGTCAAAATGGATATTTCGGGCGTCCATACGTTCTTAGCTATATATGCATGTGCGATCGGGTCGAGGAAAAAAAAAAACAATATTCATTCGGGGGTGAGCAAAGTTGAAATTAAGGCCGATTTTTCAGTGAAATTATTTTTGCAAATACAATACTTCCTTTACTATGCAAAAGGAAGCAAAAAAGATCCGTCAATTTGAACTGTATAAAACTCCTTGCATAATGTAAAACCCCCTTGCTCCACCCCCTCCAATTATTACAAGAAAATGACCCCGCAAACGAAGAAAAGTGCGCTCAAGTCATGTAGAGACTTTCTTATCATTATCTAGCTTTCAATTATAAATTTGAGTGTTGAAACATGTATATTTTTCTGGGGAAGTTTCGTTTGAAATGACTAGAACCGCACTTTTCTTCGTTTGTGGTGTCATTTTCTTGGAATTTTCGAAAACTACAGGAATTCTTAAATTGTCCTTTCTGACCCAGTAAAGATATTTTGTCCTTTTTACAATTCAAACATAAATATCATTAAAAGTGTGGCTGAGTAGTGACTCGTGAAAAAACAATAATTGTGCATGTAAAACAACAGGTTGTGGCAAACAGAGTCCTGCCCATGTGAGCATCTGACGGGAAAAAAAGAAATATTAAAGAGATATTTATTGGCACGGATTCGAATTGGCGCCATTCTGAGTAACAGCCCGACACCCCAACAAACCTAGCAATTGCGCCTTCCTTTTCGAAAGCTATTCATTGAAGGAATGCGTAGTAAAAAACAGCAAAAAAGCTTTTTGCCAAAATAATAATAGTAATAATAAGATCATGCTTCTATGTTTTGTCATTAACCAGCATGATACGATTTAAAATTATTCGAAAAGCATGGAATTCGATTAAAGAATGACGAAGATTTCACGTAGCGATTGAAACGAACATTCTAGAGAAGTAATAAATTAGATTGAAAATAAGTGTTTTTATCTTTGAATATTGAACTATTTCACATAGAAGATTGCTTTAACAGTTACGGCTTAAAAGTCCGCACATGTTTCGCTTTTAATCGAACACTTAAAATTCAAAACCAAAACCAGTTGAACTGAGTCCGTTTTTTAAGTGTAATTTTTCGAACGTAGACAAAATGTTTTTTTTCAGCAGAAAGCAGAGGAGTAGAAAATGATTTCTTGCTAATGAAGTTGATAATAATTTTAATGCTTTCTATCGTATTCGCGCGAATAAAAAATTAAAGGTTTACTGGGTGAAACTCGTAGTTTTAATTTGGCGTAGTATTTTTTCATTTGTACAAAAGGTCGAACACTGCTATTAGAAACATCTACATTTCAGCATACAATGAAAATTTTTTTTCTGCACAAAAAAGATTTCCTTTTGGTAAATCTAATACTTTTTTATGCTTACATTATGCTGAGTGGTCTGGATGTAGTGAAAGCTTAAAAAAAGGAAGAACACTCTTCGATTAACAGTCAACTTATCCGAATGATAACTGTAGCCTACATAAAGGAGTCGAAACACCAAGTAGCAATCCCACTGCATTTATTTTATTACATTTGTATGTTATGAGTACATGTAATGCGTAATACTAATATAAATTTGATATTCTTTTGGACAGCCCAAACTTGCCCGAAGTTCGAATAGTTTATAGCCGAACGCTCTACCGAAAAAAACTTATCAATTTAACCGAACAACTAAGTCGAGTGCTTTTAAGCTTTATTAAAATATGAACACACACACAGGCTTTTTTTTTTTTTTGCTGAAAGCGACGTAAAAAATGGAAAACTGCATTATAACTTTGCTTTTAAAAATGCATAAGAACTACAGGCAGCATCAAGGTTTTGAAACAGCAAGGGGCGTTTTCGAAAACTTGATTTTTCGACAGTAAGTCTATTTTTCTTCATCAGCCAACCTGATAAGTTTTAAAATGAGAAGGGAATAATATATAAGACTAGCATTCCCGTACCCGGCATTGCTCGGGTAGTGGAATTAGCTGGGGTTAACAGTGCTTGGTGCACCTAGTTTCGAAAATCCCCTGTAATAATAATTACTTATTTTAATATATAAAAATCTTCTGTGCGGACGTTTGTCACCATAAGGCTTTTAAACGGCTGGATCAATTTTGATCAAATTTTTTGTGTGCAAGCATGGTGCGAAGGGATGAGTGATTTTCGCTTATTCAGAGAACTGTTTTTACCTTTATCATTTTTTATACGATATCTTTTTCATTGTTTTCTTCTTTTTCATATGGGGGATGTTGCAACGGGATTTCCCGTTTGTTTTAGATGGGTAGTTAGTTTTTTACACTTAATATCTGAGGACGCTTTTTATCCTTTGAGTATGGCTGAAAGAACAAACCATCAAGTACGGGAGAAAAAATAGTTAATAAAACAACTGCTCAGTGGGCATTAGATAAATCAAGTTGTAATAAATATACGCATTCTGACACCAAGCAGCTTAAAACCTTTTCTTTTTACTTATTTTTTTCAACAAAACTACTTCAAACACTTGATAGTTTATTGAAATTTTTTTACTTTTCAATTTACAAAGTTTGAACAGAACAACGTCTGTCGGGTCCTCTAGTTACCTATAATTTTTCCTAATTTTGGGAGGATCCCGGGGTCCCTGGACTCCTTATATATATGCCCTTGTCCGAAACTGATCTTTAACTGTTATTAACGATCCTTTTAAAGTATTGATTATCTTTGCAAACACAGACCATCCACATTTTATTGTTATACCTATGTTTAAGCAAGAACTTCTTTGTATATAACATTTTTAGTTTTTTTTCCTGGTGCTATAACATTGGCCGTGTGAAAAAAGTCTTCTCTTAAATCGATCCCTGCTACTTTTAATGTATGTCCTTGTGACTTATTAATGGTTATTGCAAAGCAAACTTTAACAGGAAACTGCACTCTTCTAACTTCAAAAGGATAGTCCGCCTGTGGTGATGTTCTTAAAAACTACGTTTCTAGTTTTGAAAAAATAAAAGCAAAAGACAGAAATATTATGATTTGACTTGAGAAAAGCCTCGAAGAATCACGTGAGAAACAAAAACAATATCAAATTTATAGTTCGCTATCGACCAAAAGTTGAGATGAAGTACTGAATAATGATTTGAATGGAGGAAAGCCTTCGAAAATAAGGAATTTGAATTTCAATGATAGGTTTTAATTTCGCAGAAATTAAGAGGTTTTAATTAATTTCTCCTGAACTAATTGAGATTTCAGAAAATCCTTTCTTAGTGGTTACTTTCGTAATCATGCGGACATGCCTGCCAAATTTCAAGTCTGAAGCTTCAGCGGTTTCGGCTGTGCGTTGATATATATATATATATATATATATATATATATATATATGTATATATGTTATCTCAGGACATTGATTTTTATATATTAAGATTTTCTCATATTAACAAATTTAAATGTTTTTCATTAGTTTGAGCAAGAGTTTCGAAATCAGCAAAGTCCGCGCGCAAGCGCAGTTGAAATGGCAAATTTGTGATAACCGGGATTTAACGTCGAGTTGAAATTAAACTTTACATATTTAAAAAGATTTATCTGTTAGTACTTTTTTTTTAAACTAAAACCTTCTCTGTATGGCTATTGATGTACGAACTGTTTTAAAAAATGCAGCCGCCCGTGTTCCCCTTACACTTGCTTTAGTTATTAGATACTTTTGGTCAAAAAAAAAAAAAACGGTTTCATCCGAAATGTTTCCAAAGTAAGTAGTAAAATTTGGCGATTGTTTGAAATCGTGCAAAAAGAAAAATTAATGGAAGTTTTTGTGCGGTTTATGGATTTGCTTATTTAGTTGTTGAATTATTTTACACAGTATTTTTTTTTTTTTAAGTATCTTTGATTGGCGCTATTTTGTTGATATGGTGAAAGCTGAGAAACATTATTACGTAGTCTTTGGGCTCAAAAACAGCGACAGTGGAAAAAAACTGCCAAATGCATCAGCTACTGAAATCTTTCTGAAAAAATTCTGGCGATATTTCTGCTGCTTGGTTGGATATAGTGAGCAAGTGTTCAGTCAGCTAAAATAATAATAATAAACCATTAATTACATAAGTTCCGTTTAAAAGTAAAATAATCAGCGAAATTCATTTATTTTTAGCCAATCTTGTGGGAAAACGTTACTTTAAAATTTGACTTGAGAAAAACCTCAAAAAGTCAGACGAAACGCAAAAATATTCAACAATACAATAATTCTTGGGAGTTGAGATGACACACTAAATAATGACTTGGGTTGATGAAAGCCTTCGAACAGGGAACAAAAAAGCTCATAACTCGTTTTTTATACAACTTAGAAACTTCGAACCGATGGTATCTTCAGCAGAAAAATTGGCTCCTTCGATGGACATATAATGTTAATATGTGCACGTTTTTTTTCACCCCCATATTGGGGCATTTATGCGAAAATTGGGACTAAAATTGGAATAAAAAGGGAACTATCAATCGGATTTTTTTCGAACTGGTCTATAAACCTTCCCAGTACCAAACTGAACAAAAGGTGAAAGTTTCAGCCAAATCTGCCGGGTAGTTTCTGAGATCTTAGGGAACAAATTTACCAAACTCCATTTTTATATATTACTAGCAAAAATACCCGACGTTGCCTGGGTTAGCAATAATTATCAGAAACAATCGTTACTTGCATTTGTTTTCTCTTTTAAGTGAAAGAACTTAAAACACACCTTTTTGACGTGACTTAAAATCTAGCTTCTTCCTTACTCATAAAACTAAAGTAGCAGTTGTAGTATTCATTTAGAAACGAAAACACGAAATTTAAGCGTATACAAATTTGAAGAATTTCCGAAATATGAAATTAAACTTCACATGTTTAAAAAGATTTATCAGTTAATACTTATTTTTTTCTTTTTTTTTTTTTAAATTGTGTCTTACCTTCTCTGTATGTATATTGAAGAACGAACTGTTTAAAAAAATGTAGCCGCGCGCCCGTGATCCCCTTAAACTTGCTTTAGTTATTTTGGAAAATTTTAATTATTGTGGGTTCTTGGTGCGATTTAAAATATTACCGAATTTGCGGGAATCATTTTGGGATACCTTGGATAATGCTCCCCCTCCTTAATTTGAAAAACAGTATGTTACTAATTTTTGTTAAAGAGATATTGTCGCCATATGCTAAGATACTTTTGGTCACCGTAAAATGGCGCTAAACAATTTCATCCGTAATGTTTCCAAAATAAGTAGTAAAATTTGGCGACGGTTTGAATTTGTGCACAAAGTCACATTAATGGAAGTTTTTGTGCTGTTTATGGATTTGCCTAATTTAGTTGTTGGATTATTTTACAGTAAAAAAAGTTTTTAAAGATTCTTTGATTGACGATAAATTATTAAATTATTAAATGTTATGGATCTGGGTATCTTTATTAATCAGGACTTCAAGTTTAGTCAACAGTGCAGTATTGCTAGTAACAAAGCCAACAAAATGCTTGGGTTTATCAATAGATCTATTTCAAACAAATCTAAGAAAGTTCTTCTGCCTTTATATAGGAGTTTAGTAAGACCTCATTTGGAGTATGCTGTTCAGTTTTGGTCGCCTTATCTGAAGAAAGATATTTTTGTATTGGAAAGGGTTCAAAGAAGGGTAACTAAATTAGTAAGGGGACTCTCAGATTTAGATTATGATACCAGACTTAATAGGCTTAACATGTATAGCCTGGAGCAAAGGAGAGTCAGAGGGGACATGATTCAGTTATTTAAATTTATCAAAATGAAAGATGTAAATGGATTAAATTTTTGGGGGGAAAACAGGACAAGGGGTCATTGTTTTAAGCTATTTAAATCTCAGGCTAACTTGGAAATCAGGAAAAACTACTACTTTAGCAGGGTCGTGGGCACTTGGAATAGCTTACCGGAAGAGGCGGTAATGAGCAAGGGAGTGGATAGCTTTAAGAGGGCCATTGATCTTCATTGGGGACTAATTAATTGACTAGGACCAGCCTAGCTGGGCCCAGAGCCTGTTGCTGGTCGTCACATTTGTATTTGTATTTGTATTTGATATTTTGTTTACATGGTGATAGCCGACGAACATTATTACATAGTCTTTTACTTCAAAAACCGTGACAGTTGAAAAAACTGCCAAATGCATCCGCTACTGAAATCAACCTGCATAAATTTTGGCTAAGTTTCTGCTGTTAGATTAAATCCAATCAGCACAAATAATAAAAAAAACCCATTAATTACACTAAAGTTCCGCTTAAATGGAAAATAATCAACCAAATCTATAGTTATTATCAGCCAATCTTGGGGGAAAAAACGTTAATTTAAGATTTGACTTGAGAAAAGCCTCAAACAGTCAGACGAAACACAAAAACATTCAACAATTCTAACTATGAACTGGGAGTTGAGATGATACACTAAATAATGAATTGGGTTGAGGGAAGCCTTCGAACATGGAACAAAAAAAGCCCATAACTCGTTTTTCATACAACTTAGAACTTTCTAACAGATGCCATCTTCAGCAGAAAAATAAGCGCTTTCGATGGACACATAATTTTAATATGTGCACGTATTTTTTAACCGTCATATTGGAGAATTTATGCAAAAATTTGAACAAATTAGAATAAAAAAGGAACTATCAATCAGATTTTTATCGAACTGGTCTACAAACCTCCCCGGTACCAAAAAGAACAAACGGTGAAAGTTTCAGCCAAATCTGCCGGGTAGTTTCTGAGATCTTAGGGAACAAATTTACCAAAGTCCATTTTTATATATATAGAAGAAGAAGATAAGATATTGAAGAAACATTTTTTTATTCTTGAAAATTTTTACAATTTCTTACCGCAGGCTGCTTGAACCGTTATGACTTATATGGCAGCACGTGTTCATCATTTAACAGAACGGTTAAAATACAAAATAAATTGAACTATGCTCTTTTTTAAGCGTAGCTTTTCGAATGTAGTAAAAATGTGATAAGCTATTTGTTTTTTTTTTTGCAAAAAGAAGAAAAAATATATATTTTACCCTTCAAATTGAGGTAGTAATTTTTTTATTTGTACAAAGAGTCAAAAACTCATTAGACGAATATATATTTCAATATACGATTTATTATTTTTTTTCTGAACAAAAAACAATTCTATTGTAGTCTGAAATCTTAAACCTGTTACTTATAATTTCGTTTACATTATGCTTTAATTTTCTTACCAGAGCCAAAGCTTAAAAAGAAAAAAAAAACGTACAATTCCGAAGTAATTTAGCCCAACGTCACTTCAAGTTTTCATATCAGCAAGGAGCGTTTCCTTCTCATTTATTCTTTTCCTCCATAGTTGTTATTCACTTAATTAAGTGTTCATGTAATGCGCGATATTTCTCTTAATTTTTTGTTGCAGATTGTCCGGACGTGGGCCCGAACATGAATTCTCCTGGTTACGAAGAGAACGCTCTGTCGGTCATAGCGCAAATTAAAGTTATAAGTTTAACCGAAGACCTCATTCTGGTTCTTTAAAACAGGTTTTTCGGCTGAAAAAAACAATTTTTAGACCGTGGGTCTATTTTTCGTCAGTAGCCAGCACCATAAGCTTTAAAATAAGGAGTAAATCAAAGAAATCGATCAAGAATTGAGGAAAATCTGGCGTAGAAACCAAAAACAGGCTACAGAAATAATATATAAGGATGGCTACTTCTGTATGTATGTATGTCCGGGGCAATCTTCAAAACTACTGGACCGATTTTAACCATTTTTTCACCATAGATAGCTACATTATCATGGAGCAACTTAGGCTATAATTTATTCCTAAAAAAACTTATTTAAAAAAATTATGATCGAAAACAGTAAATTTCATGTACTTTCCCCATTAAATGATTAAATATAAAACCCATTGTTACAAAAATTCTTTGCCAACAACAGCAATATTAAAAGTATTCATAATGAAAATCTTGAATCAAGGCTTCTCCGGAGCCAACATGAGTTTTAAGTCATTTAAACATTTGGAAACTCTACTTTTTGCACACTTAGGGTAACATAGTAGAGAGCTTTTTTTTGTTTTCTTTGTGTGTGTGTGTGTGTGTGTGTGTGTACTATTTAATTAAATAAAGCGCATGATTTTTTAGTGATATTTGTTTTTGCTAATTCATATTTTGGAAATTCTTCAAATTTTTATATGCTTCAATTCGTGCTTTCGTTTCTAAATGAATACTCGTTCGTTCTTTACACTTATTGTTATTTTACTTTTATGGGTAAGAAAGAAGCTAGATTTTTAATCATGTCAAAGTGGTGTGTTTTGAGTTCTTTCAGTTAAAACAGAAAACGAAAGAAAGTAGCGATTGTTTCTCGCAATTAAAACTGACCCAGTCAACGCAGGGTATTTTTGCTAGTATTTAAATACATTAAAAAATAAAATAAAATAAATAGACAAGTGTTATGCATGTCTCTGAAATTTGGTTTGCTTCGTTTGAACTTACGTTTCGAAATCTCTGTGTTTCCTCGGCGATTTTCAGTTTTTGCCTCTCCCTTTCCAAGTCCTATTATTTAAAAAAAAGAAAATGGTTAGTAGCCTGCCACTTTCGTTCATGACAAAATTTTAAAAAAAAATTGCTCCACTGCCGTATCATTAAAAAGCATGAAACTATAGCTGAAATTAGCAACTGAATTTATTAACATAAACAAAAAGAAGTAAATCGTTTCTACTGTAAGCTTATTTATTTATTTATTTTTTCTTTTTTTCTTTCTTTCTTTCTTTCTTTTTTTTTTTTTTTTTTTTAACAGGTTTTAATTTTCTACTGCCCAAAATGATTATTTTCTGCAGAAAAAATTATGCATTGTAACAAAAGGGATATTGACTACATAACTCGGTTTTCGGTAAATCATTGTTTAATACATGAAATTATATGTTCACTCTTCCAGTGATGATCTTCCTCTGACACCCAGTGCAGATTCTCAGTTAGCCTTGTGGGAGTTCAAATGGTTGCGCAATTGGAATTTCCATAATCGGGTCGTTTACTAAATTTTAAAAGTATTTTTTTCTGAAAGAGCATGCATAAAAACATAGAATCTGACCATTTTTTAAATAATTTCTTTAAGTTTAATATTTTTAAAAAATACTTAAATCGGTGCTTTTTCATCGTTTAGCGCTTCTGCCGATGACATCACAAATGACGAAATACCATTAAGTGTTGCCCTTCACAGTCCAAAATATTTACCGCGTATGTTACGCAATTGTAATTCGCTTCTTAATTACCATAACGTGGAAATGCAGTAGAAAGATGCACTATAGTGCATCATTTGTGACGTCATGAAGATGACGCCTTGTTTGAAAAATCGGATATTTTAAAAAATTAATGAAAAAATAATTGTTGGGAAAATAAAAATATTTTCTGGGTCCATGTTTTTTTTTTTGCTTATTCTATCAATTTCAGTGACAAAAAGTACTACTTTTGACTGAAGGAAACAACCCCATTGTGTAATTGGGATTTCTCCTTTTGCTGATGAATTTATGGATTTCCCACAATGTGTACCGAATGTTAAAGAATAATGTACAAATTTTACAGTTGAAATGGATTTTTGTTTTTATTTTTATTTTGAAATATATCCTCAAAATAGGTATCTGAGTCTGTGACTGAAACATAACCATGCGTCGGAAATGCACCTCAATGCCCGTCGTGGCAAACACAAAATGTGCTCCTCCGGGGGCGAAGAACAAATAATAATAATAATAATAATAATAATAATAATAATAATAATAATAATAATAATAATAATAATAATAATAATAATAATAATAATAATAATAATAATAATAATAATAATAATAATAATAATAATAATAATAATAATTAGTGACGCTTCTTTGGAGGCTTGAAAAATCTATCTAACATTTGTCAGTTAAGTATTTTGTCAAAAAAATGCACAATTTGTGATGTTTTCCTTAAATAAATTCTTAATTCGTATTTATTATACCAGGTTTTTAACCGATTATTACCTCTTTTAGTATGTGTGTTGAGGGGGGGGGGGGGACGAAAATAAGACAACAATTGAATGGGTCTCTAGAAGGACATATGTTACAGTAGAAGAAAGGCATATGTTACAAATAAAAAATTAAATTTTAATTTATAACACATGCCGTTCTTCTAGGGACCCATTCATTTTTTTAATCTGGTAAAAGTTCAATTTTTAAGAAACTTTTTTTTTTGACGGAAACCATCTGGCGTATTTAGTATTTAATCTTAAATGCCATGTGCAGGCTTAGTTGGTGGTGTTATATAATTTTTCTGGATTAAGATTTTAACATATGCTAATCATAGGCCAAAAACCTTAGGGGGGACGAAATATGGCGGCTTTACCCTAATTTCGTTTACATAATTTGAGCAAAACATACATATTCGACGAGCTCCATGTCATCCGGATAAAGGTCGTAGACGTTCCTATCGACATCATAATGAGGATATCCGCCTCTCGATATCCTGTAATCTTTTATCTAAACAAGGAAAAGAATGAATAAATTACAGCAAAGTTTAAAAGGCCCAACTTCAACAAGCACTTTGTAGTAGTCGCCTACCTCTCTGATATGCGGTTTGTCAATTTGGCAAAACTCCCTTCCGTACTTCATTCTTTCTTTCAAATCTTTACTCACTTTCTGCAACAAAAACATTTAATGTGTCTTAAAAGGAATGTAATTAAAAAACAAACAAAAACACTTGTGTAGTTATAAATGTGGAAATGCTTGATGTTGCTAGTTTCCATTCACTTTCTTTTTTCTTTTTTTTTTCGCTAATTCCCAGTACGTGCTGTTTTTAGAAGCAACAAATTGTTGCACTCGTTATCAATTTCTCTCATCAGTCTTTTGGTGTTTCTCGCACGGTAAGAATGACAACGATATGCTTCCATGGATGTAGTATAACCAGATGCACAATTCCGTAGAGACAGCCACTGGCCGCCTAATATATGTATATACTAGCTGTACCCGACGCGCGTTGCTACGCCAACAAAAAAATACGTCGTTATACTGATTTTCATGACATTCGGTTGAACGGGGCAGAAGTTGCTACTCTGCAGTGCCACCTGGTGGCGAGTGGCTTCAATGAGCATATTATGCACCTTCTCCGTGGAAAAATACATATATATAGCAATTTTCATAATAATCGGTCCAGGTATCAAGTGAAGCCGTGACTATACTCAAATTTTGTACTCACGCAGTTTGCAAGATCAATCAATCGCTAAAAATATCAAATAGAAAAGGTTTTAAATCCCCCCGTTGCATGAAAAGCCATAAAACAATAAAGAAAGAATTTATTTGTTCAAACTCAAGAAAAATGGCAACAGCTAACTTCTTATCAATGAGATCTTTCACGCGAATTAATTTCTGCAGCCGATAAATTTATTCGTATTTATCCAAAGGATTGTGACTTAAATTGGAATAAAAAAGGAACTATCGATCGGATTTTTTTTGAACTGGTCTATAAACATTCCCAGTACCAAAAATAACAAACGGTGAAAGTTTCAGCCAAATCTGCCGTCTGGTTTTTGAGTTCATGGATGACATACAGACATTCATTTTTATATACAGTGGCTCCCAAAAGTGTTCGTACACTTTGAAATTTTTTAATAAAACCAAAATAACTCGAAACTGAATTCGAATATGAAGTCCAATATTTTTTCACGTCATTCCTATATCATTCTAAATTTAACCTATTGGTCTTTTCAAAAAATTGACGGATCTTCTTTTTACAATGGGTCAGAAAACGAAGATACAGAGAAATAACACGCCACAAAAGTCATCGTACACTCAAATATTTTCGAATAAACTCATGATTAAAATTATCATATGCCGTTTTATTAATATTTTTGCATTGTGATGACCCTTTTAAGTCATTTGGCTTTAACTTTTTGTTTATTTATTCCTTAATATTGTGCTTATTAGTGTAAAATGGCTGGTATTCATAAAAAAAACGGCAAACACCATTCAAAATTTGAATTTTTTTCCCACAGTAGTGGTAAATTGCTTTGAAATGTCTCTAAATTTGTTAATTTATTTGTTTGAATAGTAAAGTGCTTGATAAAATGCTTTAAAGAAAGGAATCGGACCGAAAACAAGGTAAGAAAAGGTCAACCGGCAAAGTTGGCAAAACGTGATCGGAGATTTAAAGTTACAAAATTTATGAAAAATACACATTTGAGCGCTGTAAACGTTTCTGCAGAGTTAAATGAAACATATTACATTTAATTTTTCACTTAAAATTGTTCGCCAAGTTCTCTGATTAGCTGGATCAAATGGGACCTCTTCCCGCAGAAATTTTCTTGGTCGTGCGAAAAACAGAAAGCTTACGCTTTTCGTCGCAAAATCAATTATAAATAAGCTAAAAACGTTTTACAATTATGTCTTACTTACAGATAAAAATGAATTTAACATTTTTGGTTAAATTGTTGTATAACTGTAAGTAGAAGAAAAAATTAGGCATTTAAACTTAAGAACTTATTTGGATCAGTTAATCAGGACGGTGGAGGTGTTCTAGTGTGAGGGTGCATATCAGCATCAGGATTTGATAGTTTGGGATTTTTTGATGAAATAATGAATCATGCTGTTCCTTTAAATATTTTAAAAACCAATTTTGAACTCTTAGACAAAAATTTGGTTATTGGAAACAACTTTGTTTTTTTATCAAGATAACGATAAGAAGCACACGGTTTTCAACATTTGCGTCTAGTGCCACGAAATTGTCCTAAAGTTTAGAAAATACCCCCTAAATCTCCAGATTTTAACTTAATGTAACGTATTTAGAGATATCTGGAGGCTGGATTACGAAAATAGGGCTTTAGAACGAAAATAGAGCTAGAAACAGTAAGACTCGAAGTGTGGTAGAACACTTACTCAGAAATTACGCAAAAAAAAGAAAGAAAAAGAATGAAATCTATTCCCAGATGTTTAAAAGGTGTTATGAATGCTGTATGATATTCTACTAATTAATAACTTAATCAAAAGTTAGATTATTCAATAATATATAGACATTTTATAAAGTGTACGAAGACTTTTGTGAGATAAAATTTCCGGCACTTTTTGGTTTTTGATTTGTAAAAAATTACGTTTTAATATTTTTTATAAACTTTTCATGTAGTTTTGTTAAAAATTGATCATAGATCTTATAATTAAATACCTATTCCGAAATATTAATTCTAAGCAATTGATTGGGGACTATTTCGTTGAAAGTAGAAGGTGTACGAAGACTTTTGGGAGCCACTGTATATAGATATTTATCTATCCACGAGTATATAAAATTTATATATATATATATATATATATATATATATATATATATATATATATATATATATATATATATATATATATATATATATATATATATATATATATATATATATATATATATATATATATATATATATATATATATATATATATATAAGTTAATATGTGGGGGGGTGGGGGTAATTTTTTATTTGACTTTGCTGAGACCCCTTTGGACACATAATACGTTTAGTATTATTAAGTTTTGTTTCACTGAGCATAGAAATTTTTGATAAAATTCCAAAGCAAAGATGGCGAGCCCCGAAGTGAGAATGAGCTTTCTCTAACTTATGAGGTTACTTGGGTCCGTTACCATGACAAAAAACGTACCATATACGCGAGGGACCTGTTACACGAAAGAAAAAAAAACAAGATTCATATGTGTACGAACTTACAGTTTCATATTCGTCCAGGTCATCATCTTCTCCAACATCGGACTTGTTCCTTTTGACGCCATAACATCGAAAACAACCTCTTGCGGTGATCTTTCCCTGCACAAAAGTTTAGCATTGTTTAATTTAAATGCACATGTCGTTGCATCTATATTTTAAATCATATTCACCAATATAGAAGGTCTTGAAAATAAGGGATTATTATAACATAACAGTACATTTAGGTCGAAGATATTAGCAAGTAAAATACTTATGATGAGGATGACTGGCCTACAAGGACGGATTCAAGGGAGGGGCGATAGGGGTGATCGCCCCTTCCTAGGGGGACTCTGTACTGGCAATCTTTCGAAATTGAAATCCGAAAAACGCATCTTAAGAATACCTTTGGTAATGAAAAAGGAAAGGAAAAGGGAGGGAGACAACCTTATGTGTAAACATCTTCAGTCAAATCTCTATGTTTCAGTTGTTTTGAATTGCAGTGATGCAGCAGCCCTCTCCCCCTCAAGAACGTGAAAAACCGATATATAGTAAGAGGTAATAAAAAAATAAATCGCTCCCTCCTTGAGATAATTCTACATCCGTCCTTGCTAGAATATCACGTTAAGTATATGGTTCCCACATTTCACTAATATACATAGAATTTAAGTAACGTCTCTCGAAATTTGTGATTTAAAAAATGAGGATGCACGATTTTACTTTCGTTAAGCAAATTATGGTTAGAATAGTCATCTGCGTACAACCCCCCCCCCCCCCATCTCCTCAAAAAAATCTAATTTAGGACTTAAAAGGAGAAAATTTGTGACATTTCTAGAAAAATCTGTGTGCATTGGAAAACTTATGACGGAGAAAGTGTTGTAGCAGTTTAAGCATATTTTATTATCACAGGAGAGAAGAAAAACTACTCCACCTTTTTTGTTTGTTTGCTTGTTTTTAATTTCTCCTTCTTAAAGTTAAACGCAGAAAAAATTGCAAATACCTTAAATTCACAGTGATAAACAAACGCCACACCTGCTCGTCTACTTCAGAAACTGGCCCTGTGTGTTGAAGAGCAATGCATGCCAATTTAGTTCTCTTAAAGTTGATATTTTAATCACCATACCGTTTTGTCTAAGGTCCTAATTTTGCCTTGTCGTCTTTTTCTTCCCTTGTACGTGTGGGCTGATCGCGAATATATCCGGAATTGAATCGAACAAAAATATGACCAAGCTTACTGTCCTACCACGGATTATATGGAATTGGCAAACGTCCAGTTAAGACGAGTTTATCTTAATGAGGGGGAAAAGTAAAAATTTAATGCGCTTGTTCCTCTCATTTGAATGAGACTCGACTTAATTTAGATGCTAACATACATCCGTGCAAAAACTGACATCCGTAAAAACTAATAGAAGCGTCCATTTCCGCCTGTGAATCGGATGTTTGCCTTTCCATACAGTACATGGTCAGACCAGACAGTACTAGTATATGGCCAATATAGTTCCCCTACACGAGCATATCAGTTGAATTGTTTACTTGTAGAATAATTAAACTCTCTCTCTCTAAAGTCATCATGTGAACTTTAATGCGAACGCAGCATTTCTTTTATGTTAATTGTGATTTCTAATTAAATTTTTTTATGCTTTGCTCAAGGATTACGCACTAGGACCATTGTCATATTCAGCTTCGCTAGGCTAGAAGTTATTTTTTCTTAATTACTAGTTAATTCACTGCATAAACTATTCACCTGTATGTTTACTTTCAATTGTAAATTTAGATTGTGCAGTTCAGTCTTTTTTGTTTTTATCATATAAATTTTTATTCTATGGTAAGTAGATTTAAGGCTTGCCTAATTGTTACTAGGAGGCTTAACTCCAAGCTCGCTTCGCTCGCCAAATATCGCTCTCTACCTGTGGTGGCTCAATGCCGTCTGCGGTGGGTGACAACTGATGATTTCAATGCTTTTACCCATGGATGTCCGGCCCCTAAAAGTCTTAATGTTTAGAGGACTGTAAAAGAGTGGAGTGGCTATCTTTGAATGTCTTGCCTCTGGAATTGACCCGATACACATTCACAGACAGATGCGCATAGGTTTGAAAAGTCTAGATTAGTTCGCATGTTTCTCGAAATCATTCTCCACTTCGATTACTTTCGTGCTCCATTCCCAATTTGTTCTTTGATTTTGCTATTGTACTTTTCTTTTCGAATTCATTTTACGTTAAAGAGACTTTTCTGCTCTAATATTGTTATGGATAAAAGATGTAAACGGCTACGACTCGTTTAAACTTGTATTTCGACCCAGTGTTTACAATGCATTTTTCAGCGTATTAAATTTAGAAACTTCACAATGCGAAGGGGGGGGGGGTAGAAAGTCATATGTGGATTTTTCTTTACTAACGTAACTACTTTACTTAGCTTTTTGGGAAAATCATAACTAAATGTTAACTAAGATTTTTTATCGTTGACATTAATAACTTGCGTAAAGCGGAGTGACAAGAAATTGAAACATTAATGGATTTTATGTAATTTAAAAAAGTAAATAAATTTACTTTCAAAATGAATAAAAAACAATAAAATGTCAACTTGAAGAAATAATTTTCATTATATTAAAAAAAAAAAAAACACGTCTGCGCATATCTTCTGGTAGAAACATAAAGGACTCCGAATTTCTCCGCTATAAGCGGAATACATAAATTGAAACTTTAGAGTATAAATAAAAACAAATCATATTAACATCAATCACCTCACAGTAAAAATCATGACTGCGGAGTCAGAGTCAATCTTATTGAGCGAAGTTTTTAATTCAAAGACTTGGAGTCGGAATCGGTCACTTTCCCTCAAAGTCAGCAGTTCGGCCAATGTTTGCGGGGACGGAGTCGGATTTATTTGGGATAAAGGAGTCGGAGTCAAAGACTTTGAAATAAATTTTTGCCGAAGCTAGGGGATCACAAAATTTGTTTGAAGCAAATCCGCCTTTCAGTACGGGATCTATGTTGATTTTTAGTTTCTCCGTAGGCGCTAATGTTAATTGAATGAAAAATTGTTCAAATCAAAGACATGTTCTTTTTCAACTGATTTTTCCTACAAAGTTTGTTTGAAGCAAATTCGCCTCTAAGCTCTACAATTATATTTGCCTTCAATTTTCCCGTAGGCTCTAATGTTAAGTTTTTTAAACTATAAAAAATTGAGCGAAAAATTTTTAAGATCAAAAAATGAAATATGGGGACAAGGTGTCCTCGTCGAGATCTTTCAGACAAAAAAAAAAAAAAAATCGGTTTAGACTATTCAGCAAAAGTTTTTTGGGAGTGGGGGTTACAGGACCGATAGACATTTTCCCCCCGTCTCAATACCCTACTTTGTAATTTTTTATTTTTCGTTATTATTTTATCTATTTTTGCTTTTTTTTACGACATTTTTAAGATGCATTAAGCCTTCTATCATGCTTTTTCTTTTTTCTCTAACCATTACTGGGAAAGTAGGCTAAAAACGATATATAACCTTCCCTCTTTGAAAGTGTCATTCATCAGCAAAAAATGACACTTCATCTTGAAAGAAAGTAAGAATGATAATAAACTTTATTTCTAGGGAAAAATCCAATAAATAAATCTCCTCATACCCACTTAAAGCTCAGAATTCTAAAAATAAACAACACACTTTCAATTTCTCTACTTTCTCACGCAAAGTTTTCTACCAACAAGAGGTTACCAGTTTTGTTTTGAAAAACAAATCGATCGTTGCCGCCAACAAAAACGAAACTGACCTATTTTTTTCGCCGTCATGCACCTTAAATACGTTTAGCCTATAACAGAGATTTTCTATGTATGGGTGATTCTCCAAAATCCTAACAATATTATGTCCCATTAGTTTAACACAAAAATTGTTTAGCTCAGAAAGTGTTTTCATTTTTTTTAATAGTTAGAAATATCTTATCTGATGTTATTTTACACTTATTAAAGCAATAACTCATTTAGTTTTTTCTACAAAATTTTTTAAATAACCAGAAAGTCACACTTTTGGCGTGTCCCCATCCGTTTTTCAAATAGACTTAAATGATTTAAAAATTTTATATCAATATTCTACAAATTCAATTCGTAGTACAAAATTAAGCATACTTAAAGGTTTAAAATAGCATTCTTTAAATAAATTAAATTCTTTAATTCATCAAGGTACATCGTTTTAAACTTTGTCCCCAGGTTTCATGTCATTCTCCTGTTCTAGGAATGAGTTCAATTATTATAGGCTAAAAAAAATAAATTTTTGATTTTCGGTGCTACAACACTGTTTATTATAACTATTTTGTTAGATTCCTTGAGTATTAAGTTCATATGATTTGTCTGCTGTTTTTACTAAAATTTTGAAGTTCAAAAATGTGTATGAAACATTTTTGCTGTCCTTCTCCTGGACAAAATTTCTGTGTTAAATAAAAGAAAAATAATAATTCTACTCATAGTGTGTAGTTGAATTAAGAGGTTAGAATCGAAAAATAACATTAGTTACCTTAATTATAATCCTGGGCTTACGCAACAGGCAAATTGTGTGGAAAATGTCATACTCCTGTCCTAAAAAAAGTGTCATACTCCTCTCCTAAAAAAATCACTCTCCTAGCATTATTTCTCAAGTACTAATTCGCAACTCCAGAGCTCGAATACGCTACCTTGCGGTGATTCACAAAATTGCCGAAAACGGTAAAACATTGCGTTGCGTTCCACTTGTACCATTTTGGGCAAAACAAGCAGTTTGTTAAGTGTAAATTTTTTTTTTATTTGCGTCATTCATCATTTGGAATCGTCATCCGCAACAGCGTAATATCAAAAATATTCGCTAAAAAACTGTGAGTACTCATTTTATTTATCTTGTTCTGAGTGAATTTGAATAAATATTAGTTTTTCATTTCAGTGATAAAAAAGCGGACTTAATAATATTAGATGGACACTCTAGGGCCATGCTGAAAAATTACTGCCCTTTCCTTGACCAAATTCCAAGTAACTGATTCAAATAACCTTATTACTACAGAATCGAACTGAAATGGACAGTATGCAAGTAAATATTCTTGAAAATATTTATCACGGAACGGATTGAAAAATCCAGAAAGAACGTTAAGAATTTGAACAATAAAAATGAAAGCTTGGAATTTTTATCGCTAAAATATTGCGCCAAATTTACTTTATTGCTATTCGCAACTCCAACAAACTATAGGGGGCGCTGAAGCCACTGCCTAATGGCGGGTGAAAAAGGTAAAACAAACAAATGCTGTAACTTATAACTTGCTTTGTTGCTTAGTGAATGACAGTAATTTTTCATCGCTTGTGTGGGAAGCTTTCTTTTTTATTCTTCTGTAATTACATTGCACCATAAACTGTCTGAAGCCTGTAATTTACTCCAAAGAAAACACGTGGAATGGAATGTTTTACCTTTTTTCGGTAGTATTGTTAATCATCGCAAGGTAGCGTATTCGAACTCTGGAGTTGCGAATGCAAAAGTTGTCCACAAAAAGTATCCTCAACCATAGCCGTCAATGTCGATTAGCGACAAGCGTAAAGCATGTTTGGCAAGAAAGCCGAACGAAAAAGAAATGCTGTTTTTCAGTAGTTCTTAAATCGCACTCTGAAAAGACATAGGGATGCATTGAAATCACCGTCGGTTCTTCTTCAATTTGCTTGCGCATTTCGCTAATAAGTTTTCAAGTAATAATACCGTAACAATAAACGAAATTTTGATCTGTATTTTCTTCATAACCAGCACAGAAAATACCAAAATGAGATAGGTATTATAAATGCATTTAATTATCGAAGTTCAATCTTCAACAGTTTTAGCATTAGAATACTAAACTTATATTAAAACGACATCCTTGCAACGGAAATTTAATTTAATATTGTATTATCCTTAAACAAATCAATATGTATATGTTATTTATACCATTCCATGATTTACCTAATTCGGTTCACCTAAATTTCACCGAAATCGCTCCAGGTTATCAAAGAAAAAGGGATAAAAGTACTAATAGGGCTAATTAATTGCAAAATAATCATTTTTGTGCATAGTAGTGTAGATTGAATTTATCATTCAAGAGGGAGGGGGATAGTCATGGGATTCATTACATGTACATAAACTTCCATACTAGGATTGCTAATGTGTGGTGAAATAAAAGACTTCACCTTTAGACCCGAAACCACACGGAAATGTAATACGGCAGAATTAATAGTTTTGGAAGGGTAAAAGTTTAAAGTTTGAAAAAATGCAAAGAAATATTAATTTAAATTTAAACTTTTAAAATGCATAAAATGTCTCCATTTTTATGTAAACAAATTTCTTAATCGTTTAAAATTTTATGTCACTTTAACGCTCGAAGCAATAGTACACCTGATGGAGCATCGTCGCTGACTAGCAATAATTTTAAACCAGTTAGCGGGTATGATGCAACTTTTGACACTGAGAGATTGCTACTGAAATGGGCATGATGAAATATTACACCACATTATAAAGTTTTTTCTTTTTAGTCTTCATCGTGAAATTAGTTGAGCAAAGCTCCATTTCCAATTCCAAGACTCTCAGTTCGATAACATTTATTGTAAACAATCGAAAAATATTAGTGTTTGTAACTAAAACTAATTCAACCGTCATTGAAAAAGTGGTGTATGATAAAAATGGATACGTATCAGTGTTATAGAAGCAACTCTGTTCACAATGTAGGGATAAAGTGAAACAATTTGTATCTCACGTATAACCACTAATCGCAATACATCATTCTTTAAACTTCAAGAAATTAAAATCTCCATTAAGACTTAAGTTCTGTATCACGATCAATAAGTCAGAAGGGCAGGGGTTCAAGTACTTTAAATGCATGTGAAATTTACCTATTTCCCATATAGATAGCTTTATGTTGCATGCTTAAGGTTGGGTTCACTCAAAAATGTATTTCATTTTGCTGCTGGAACGGGGACTAAGAACTGTATTTAGGAGCATGATTTGAGTTAAATTTACAAATTAAAAAATTTTGAATAATTTAACATTTTAGTGTTTGGATTACGTTTCTAAACGTGGAAAGACATTTCCTTCGTTTTGAAGCTGCGGATATGGGGAACAGAATGTGCAACAAGCTTTTGTAAAACATAAACAAAAAAATTGTCCAATATACAGTTGTAAGTTGAAACAAGACGATTTTTTTTCTTTCTTTTAATTTCATGACCTGCAAATTATTATATAAAAAAAAAAAAATACGCAGATAGTGACCAAAATGTGTACGCCTATTTCTTTCTCTATAAGGCAGTTCAATTTAAGGGTTTCATATCGTTCGTTCCATAAGTTCGTGTTCACATACTCCATTTTTAATGCTTAATGTAACTTAAAATAATAACTGTAATTATATCTATGGCAACTATTACTCAGTGGAACCATTCCTACCCCTCATGACGACTGTGCCTCTGTAAATTAAAATTTCGATATTCTCAAAGGAATACTTTAGAGCAGCAAACTTAAATAAGTGCTCTTACTACCTGCATCAATTTGAGGTTTTAAAAATTGGAAATAAAATTTTAATCAAGACAAATTTTGAATCGTTTCAAGACACCAATATTAATGTCTAACTGTCATTTTCGCCTACGAAAATAGAAATTTGATATAAACATCTTATACATATAAAATCTGAGTATCTATCTATCTATCTATCTATCTATGTCCAAGCTTCTTCTCCCGAACGACAGTGAACTGACCATCGAACCAGGTATCGATGGATTCGTAATCCTCCCGTCTTCATGTTTAGCTATTTAACATAATCCTCCGATAATAATTAGCGGAGATATCAATTAAAAACTATTAATTATGACTCTTAGATTTCAAAATCAAATCCCTATTTTTCGAAGGCTTTCCTCCATTTAAATTATTATTCAGTGCTTCATCTCAACTTTCCGCAACAATGCTTTTATTAAAATGTATGTGAGCGTGAAGAAAATCATTGAGATGAAAGATCTGCTGCCATTTTTTTTCTCGAATATGCTCAGGTAAAATTCTTGTTTTTGTTTTGAGGCTTTTCCTGTAATCAGGGGATTTAAAATGTTTACTTTATGGGGGTTTTCCGCAATCTGCCACAAAATTTCACTGACTTTTTTTTTTTTTGGTTCAAGCCTGAGTGTTGAACTCGCGTCACATGACATAACTTTCATTTTCGAGGAGGACCGTGCACGTCGTAAAGTAAATGAGTGATTTACAAGTTATTTGAGTTCTTTGAGGGTTTGTACCTGGAAAACGGATTGATGTAATTCTTGTACGACCATGTGGATAGAATCCATCCAAATATTTATCTGAGTGGTATGTTGCATTAATAAACACCCGGGCAACGCCGGGTAGTAGACTATTTTATGTAAAAAGCGGATTGTTATTGTGCATAAATATTTCCGATACAGTCTATCAGATGTAATTCAGTTTAACGTGAGTAAAGATTATAGTTGATAATGCATATATTTTCCCCTTTTGTGCTGACTGAAAATGTACTCATAACTTGTATCATTGATAACGATTATTAACGTTGATGAGGTGTTTTGGCAAAAATATGTTTTACTGGTGTTTTGCAAACCTTGCTTTACGCGCATTTATTTATTCCTTAACGCGTTAGAAACTAGTGTCAGTGTACGACAAAAGCATCAACTGGACTGCTCTTACATTTTTTAGGTAGCCCGTGCAACGCCGGGCACGCAGCTAGTCTTATACATATAAAATCTGAGTATCTATCTATCTATCTATCTATGTCCAAGCTTCTTCTCCCGAACGACAGTGAACTGACCATCGAACCAGGTATCGATGGATTCGTAATCCTCCCGTCTTCATGTTTGGCTATTTAACATAATTCTCCGATAATAATTAGCGGAGATATCAATTAAAAACTTTTAATTATGACTCTTAGATTTCAAAATAAAATCCATATTTTTCGAAGGCTTTCCTCCATTCAAATTATTATTCAGTGCTTCAACTCAACTTTCCGGATGAACGCTTTTATTAAAATTTACAGCGTGAAGAAAATCATTGAAAAGAAACATCTGTTGCAATTTTTTTTCTCGAATATAAAGAAATAAAATTAGGCTTTTGTTTTAAGGCTTTTCCTGTAATCAGGGTGTTTAAGTTGTTTACTTTTCGATTATTTTGCCGTAATCTGCAGCAAAATTTTGCTGTTTTTTTTTTTTTTTTTTTTTTTGTTCAAGCCTGATTGTTAAATACGCGTCACATGACATAACTTTCATTTTCGAGGAGGACCGTGCACGTCGTAAAGTAAATGAGTGATTTACAAGTTCCAGTGAAACCTCCCTTAACGGACACTCCCGAATAACGGACAGCTCTAATTAACGGACATTTTTGCAAGTCCCAGTCCCTCAATATAGGCCATTCCATGTAGTTCACTCTGAATAACGGACACTCCAAATAACGGACAGTTATTTCACGAAAAATTTCCCTTGCGATCGTAGCACCTCCGTTTTTTTTTTCTTCTTTTCACAGAATATCTTAGTAACTGCTTGCCTTACAAAGCTTTTCATCCTCCACAACTGATATCCCCCCCCCCCCCCCCCGTCATTTCCTTAATTTTGTAACGGCTACTTTTGAGAGTATTGAAGCAGATAAGTGAAAACTGATGTCAGTCTAACAATTAACATACGTTTTTCTTAAGGTTTTAATGAATTTTGTACACAATAACTATTTAAAAGTTAAGATAAAAAGAGGAAACTGGGCGCTTTTTCTAACTGGGGCTCTCGGGAGATGCAATTGAGCAGACCGGCGCCGGTAGTAGTCGGTTTATGGCGCCGTGGTTTCGTTGGGTTGTTTAAGTTTTAGACGTGAAAAAGATTTGCCCATATTCAAGGTCATATTGGCAACTGTCAATTATGCAATACTCTAGATAAAATAAATAAATTAACCATAAAAAGTGTGTGGGGGAGGGGGGGTTGCTCGGCCGTTGGTAATGCAAAAAAGAGATGTCAAACTGTTTTAATTGATTACTTTAATTGATTAAATGCTTTTTAAGACAAGTGTGTGCTGTCAGTATACCTTTATTAAGAAAAAACAGATTAATTACACTTGACGTAAAATATTAGGAGGAGGTGTTCATAGGTTATTCCACTTAAATTTTTTGTAAGTTTTGTTTAAAAAAAACCTAATTTTTGATGATATTTAAGAAAGGCGGTTCCAGGGCCCCTGCCCAAATTTTATCAGAAATTGGAATCTTTAAAACGCGATTTTAAGACCATATCGTCGCCTCAGAGCAGCCATAAGACGTCTAATCCAAGAAACAACATTAAGATATCCTACTTTTGTTCTGAGGTGACGATATTTGGTAACCTTAGGACCTTTAAAAACTGAAACAAATCCAAAACCACGTTTAAGCGATTTTTGAACGCAATTTAAATGATGTTAGGTATTCGGGGGCATTTTCTGAAAATTCAGCAAAACTGAAGATCTGAACACAAAATTTGAGATGCTCCGTAATTTTATTGGCACAGTGAGGGGGGGGGGGGGGGAATCTGGAGTAGAAGCATTTTGACGATTTATTTTCAGACAAACTAGAAAAAAGAAAAAAAAATGCTTGGAAACTTCAAAGAGAAATTTTTTTGTTTTCAATGCTGTATACAAACTTTAACCTTAAAGTTATTTTTAAGTCAAATGTGCACTTTTCTTTGGCTTTTTTGATTATGTTTTCTCCAATGGGAGGGGTTTAACCCCCAAAACCCTCCCCTTGGACACGGCCCTGACGTAAAATGTAGTAAACCTTTCGCAATTGTTTCGATTGTGCTTTACAAAGGGAACAAGTCCATTTTGAAAAAGGTAAATTAAGTAGTTCCTCCTAATAGCGGACACCTCCCAATAACGGACAAAACTTCTAGTCCCTTGACTGTCCGCTATTCGGAGGTTTCACTGTATTTGAGTTCTTTGAGGGTTTGTACCTGGAAAACGGATTGATGTAATTCTTGTACGACCATGTGGATAGAATCCATCCAAATATTTATCTGAGTGGTATGTTGCATTAATAAACACCCGGGCAACGCCGGGTAGTAGACTATTTTATGTAAAAAGCGGATTGTTATTGTGCATAAATATTTCCGATATAGTCTATCAGATGTAATTCAGTTTAACGTGAGTAAAGATTATAGTTGATAATGCATATATTTTCCCCTTTTGTGCTGACTGAAAATGTACTCATAACTTGTATCATTGATAACGATTATTAACGTTGATGAGGTGTTTTGGCAAAAATATGTTTTACTGGTGTTTTGCAAACCTTGCTTTACGCGCATTTATTTATTCCTTAACGCGTTAGAAACTAGTGTCAGTGTACTACAAAAGCATCAACTGGACTGCTCTTACATTTTTTAGGTAGCCCGTGCAACGCCGGGCACGCAGCTAGTATGAAAATAAAATGTAGTTGACGTACGTCTTTTTATGCAACTTACACTTATCCAATTTTACTCCATGGCATGCTACTAAATCTACACGGAAGGGCAAACAGACACATTTGTGAAGTTATTTATACTAAGTGACCGTTTTCTACGGAATGTGCTTGCATACCTGAACACTTACAAAAACTTATAAAATGAGTCTACCTAACACGTGAAACCGTGAAAGTAAAAACACCGCCAGAAAATCCGTGAAACGGAACGTTAACGACTATTAATAACAATGACCGGATTCCTTATTTTCTGTACAGTGGACTATCTGTTTAGCTTTTGGGCTATTAAGGATGATTTTTATATCTGAAAATATTGTAACGGTGTCATATTTTGCATATATTTGTAACTGATAAAAGCCATTGAATTTTACTCACGAATCTGTCTAGGAAGACATTCCATGATTTTTTTTTCCAGAATAAAATGTATGTGAAGAGTACTACAGCATGCATTAATGTCTTGAGGTATACAAAACTTTCAAACACAGCACAACGGTTTTCGTATTCGAAGCACCACGTAAAAGGTTGTCCCACAAGATATGCAAGACAATCATTTATCTCTGCCATTAAGACAATTGATGTACCGCCGGTCTATTTCAACCGCAGACAACATGCCAGTGGACGCGACAGAACCAAAGAACATCGTTGACAGAACCCCGATAACATGCCTCATGCTTTTTCGTTTTTACTTGACGCTATTTTTTCTGCAAATGCTCAACTTTCTGTGCTATTTACAGTCTTTTGAAAATTTGAGCCTAGAGTGGTGTGAATGCAGTTTTTTACTGTCATTTAGATATAATTCATCCATTTAATTATCTAAAAGATATGTTGCATTGATAAGCACCCGGGCAACGCCGGGTAGTAAGCTAGTAGTAAATAATATAGAAAAATATATGTGGTACTTGTACTTCAACTTGGGGGTGTTCGTTAAGGAAGGTTTCACATAAATTTTGTTCTGTCATTTAATAACCTTTTTTTTTACTTTAGGCTTCAGTTATTTCTTTATTACTATAGTTACATTTTAGATAACCCATGAAGAAATTCATTTAGTAACTCTCCTGCTGCTGCTTGTCAGTCTCTTGCTGTATGAAAGTTTGACCCCCTTTTTTGTGTTAATATAGTTAAAGTCAGTTACATCTATTTTTTCTCTTAATAAGCTCCTAACGAAGAATAAGTATAATTTTTTTTCAGTATTTTTATTTAAACACTAGTGGTACCCACACGGCTTTGCCCGTAATAGAAAAATGAAAAGGTCTTTTGGTTCGCCTGTATATTTACAAATAATGTATGGTGAATTTTCTCGTCAATTGGCTTGTACTCATGTTGCGGTTCCACGTTATGAAAAGTTCGTATCTCAACAATTGGCTTGTGTCCATGTTACGGTTCCACGTTATGATAATTTCGTAATTTATTCGTCCATGTTATAATATTTTTGTTCTTAAAATTGGAATAGAAAAAGAACCACATCGAATTTTCGAAAAATCGCTTCGAGGTGCACACCCCCATGCTACAAACTAACTTTCTCCCAAATTTCATGAAAATCGGCCGAAAGTTCTAGGCGCTATGCGCGTCACAGAGATCCAGACATCCTCCGGACAGAGAGACTTTCTGCTTTATTATTAGTAAAGATGATGAATTTCTCGCCAATTGGCTATGCTCATTCGCTCTCCCATTCCACGCCATGATAATTCCTTAATGTTCTTAAAATTGAAATAGAAAAAGAAGAAAATCGAATTTTTGAAAAATCGCTTCGAGGTGCACACACCCATGCTACAAACTAACTTTGTGCCAAATTTCATGAAAATCGGCAGAACGGTCTAGGCGCTATGCGCGTCACAGACATCCTACAGACATCCTCCGGACAGAGAGACTTTCAGCTTTATTATTAGTAACTAGCGACACCCGCACGTCTTCGCCAGTAATAGAAAAATTAAAGGTTTTTTGGTTCGCCTGTATATTTACAAATAATGTATGGTGAATTTTCTCGCCAATTGGCTTGTACCGACGTTACAGTTCCACGTTATGATAATTTCGTATCTCGCCAATTGGCTTGTGCCCATGTTACGGTTCCATGTTATGATGATTTCGTAATTTATGATAGTTTTTTTCTTAAAATTGGAATAAAAAAAGAACCACATCGAATTTTCGAAAAATCGCTTCGAGGTGCACACCTTTATGCTACAAACTAACTTCGTGCCAAATTTCATGAAAATCGGCCGAACGGTCTAGGCGCTATGCGCGTCACAGACATCCTACAGACATCATACAGACATCCAGACATCCTCCGGACAGAGAGACTTTCAGCTTTATTATTAGTAAAGAAGAAAAGAAAAGAAGAAAGATAAAGAAGTAAAGAAAAGAAAGGTAATTTTCAGAACAAATTCTTTCCCATTTTATTGAATTTCTGTGAAAAATGGGCTTAAAATTGGAATAAAAAGAACAAAATCGAATTTTCAAAAAATCGCTTCGAGATGCACACCCCCATGCTACATACTAACTTTGTGCCAAATTTCCTGAAAATCGGCCGAACGGTCTAGGCGCTATGCGCGTCACAAACATCCTACAGACATCCAGACATCCTCCGGACAGAGAGACTTTCAGCTTTATTATTTATTAGTAAAGATTTCTCGCCAATTGGCTTGTACACATGTTACAGTTCCACGTTATGATAATTTCGTATCTCGCCAATTGGCTTGTGCCCATGTAACGGTTCCACGATATGATAATTTCGTAATTTACTTGTCGAATTTATGATAATTTTGTTCCTAAAATTGGAATAGAAAAAGAACAAAATCAAATTTTCGAAAAATCGCTTCCAGGTGCACACCCCCATGCTACAAACTAACTTTGTGCCAAATTTCATGAAAATCGGCCGAACGGTCTAGGCGCTATGCGCGTCACAGACATCCTACAGACATCCTCCGGACAGAGAGACTTTCAGCTTTATTATTAGTAAAGATAAAGATAAAGATAATAATAAAGATAAAGATAAAGGTTAATGCGATGGGAAAATGTCAGGTTTTTGGAGAATCACCCACATTTTCGTTATATCCGCAAAATATTTGAACTTTATTTAATTTTGCTTGAAATGGAAAAAACTTCTCAAATAATTGATGTGATGTGGATACAAAGATTTATAACAGGGACTTTTAATCTGGGGGACGAAAAAAATTTTTTAACGGAGGCGGGCTGTATTTCAAAAATTAAGTTAAAAGAAAGTAAAAGTTACTTTATTGTACTTAATTTTGAGGTCACTTGCAAATATTTTTAACATTATTGCTGTTTTTGAAGTCTTTAGTGCAGTTTTTGTTCACACATCCCGGTGAACCTGTATTTGCAGCACTAGCAGGGCAAGGGTAGACATTAAAAGTGACCTAATTTACGTTTTTTCATAAATTACAACCGAAATTCAAAAACTCGTCAAGAGGAAAGAGTGGTTATCCTCTTTTTGAAGTTCTGGAAATATAACATGCCGGCCTCGCCTAGATCCTGGATTACTTCAAATTTAGTTGCATGTAGTTATTTGCGTTCACGCACGCTATCTTATAAGAATATGTTCAAAATAAAGTTATGAGTAGTAATATTAAATTTTGCTTGCCAAATTACCCACATTTGGTTAAAATAACTAGCTTTAGTTATCCCGCATCAGTTTGAAATATTGGTTGCAATGGACCGCAGATGAGGCAGTGAGAAGAAAAGGAATATTAAGTGGTCATTTTCAAGTTTTGAGTAAAACGACTTTAAAGATAACGTCCTAGGTAGGCTTTCATTGATTTTTTCTTTTTTTTCTAAAACATGCAGTACAGTAGAGTGGCCGGAAAACTTATTTCGATGATGGGTAGTACGGAAAAGGGGCCTTTGGTGGTGCAAAGTGCACACAAAAAATTTGAATTTTTTTGCATTTTCTTAATTTGCCACAATGGGGTCGTTTCCAAAATTTTAAAATTATTTTTTTCTGAAAGAGCATGCTTAAAAACATAGGATCTGACCATTTTTTAAATAATTTGCTTAACTTTAATATTTTTAAAAAATTACTTATATCGGTGCGCTTTTATTGTTTAAGCTTCTGTCCGATGACATTACAGATGATGAAATGCCATTCAGTGTTGCCATTCACAGAGCAAAATATCTAATTCACATCTTTACTCACGTGTATTGGCAACGATATGGTTGATAGCTAGCGTAGAGCGCAATTTTAATTCGCATCTTGATTATCATAACGTGGAAACGTGGTAGAAAAATGCGCTAAAGAGCATCATTTGTGATGTCATCAAGACCACGCCTTGTTTGAAAAATCGGACATTTAAAAAAAGTAATAAAAAAAATAACTGTTGGAAAAATGAAAGTATTTTCTGGGTCTATGTTTTTTTTTTTTTTTTTTTGCTTCTTCTATCAATTTTAGTGACAAAAAGTACTACTTTTGACTGAAGGAAACAACCTCACTAGGTTGAAGTTGCGAAAAAATGTTGTTTATTCATGTTTTTAGCCCAAATTAGTAAAAATAGTATGCTTCTATTTTCGAAGATGAGTTACGCAAAAAAGATGCCATTGGTGACACTAAACTCCCATAACAATTTTGAGGTGTGTGGTATACTTCTCTCCTGTGCCACAAATGCGTAGAAGTTTTGACAATTTTCAGTTTTTTTAACATTTTCAATAAATTTTCTCAAATAGTACATTTTTGGTTCCTTCTTTTTTTTAACACCTGCGATGACACTGTTGTTTTTTGTTTTTCTTTTCATGTTCGTACTGGAGTGTCATTTCACGCAACTGCGTTTAGTTAACAGATAATAAATTTTTTCTTATTTTAAAAGATTTACCAGTGATCAAGAACGAATTCTGCGTTACTCCCGTTGGTTTTAAATGCAAATCAAACATAGAGCTTCACTTCTTTTTCTAATAGCGTATTTTAAATTAAAAAATTTATACGCAATAATTCGTTATTCACCAAGCATCTAAAAATGCATCACATATCATAAAACTATATAATTATGTCAGAGGAATGTGACGAAAGCAAAATTTTTACTATTTGAGAAAATTTATTGAAAACGTTAAAAAAACTGAAAATTGCCAAAACTTCTACTCATTTGGACAAAAGAGAGAAGCATACCACACACCTCAAAATTTTTATGGGAGTTTAGTGTCACCAATGGCATCTTTTTTGCGTAACTCATCTTCGAAAATAGAAACATACTATTTTTACTAATTTTGGCTAAAAACATGGAAAAACAGCATTTTTTCGAAACTTCAATCCAATGGCGGCAGATCAAGAAATTGTGCAAAAAAATTCAAATGTTTATGTGCACTTTGCTCCATCAATGCACTTCCTCCGTACTACCCATCATCGAAAAAAAAAAAAAGTTCTTTTTCGGTTCACCCTACTGTACAGCAGCATCTAACAGAGCTACTAGTACTATTTCTTGCCCCAAGACAGAGGAGGGGTTCCCCCACAATTTGTTGTCTCCAAATTTTTAATTTTGCCACTTACATCCCTTTGCTTCTCACTGCCCCATATGATGGTCTGAGGGGGGGGGGGGGGCGGAGGGGACGTAAGCTGACAGCAGGGTTCAAAGGGGGGCACAGGCCCTGAAAGGTTGAGATCCCCTGCTTTATGGAATATAGGCATATTTTTCGTATTGAGTTCACGCTTTCTTTCGCCCTCACAACACGCAAAGAATGCTTCCCAGCTAACTGTCTGGCTGTTTCGATCCTTTAGGAAACCTTTTCAACCGCGTTTTTTTTTAAAAACTACACCTCCGTAAACTCAACAAGCAGCAGTGTGTTTTGGCACAGATATATTTCTTACCTCTTGATCAACTAAGTAGATGCATATGCATCAGCAAAATGTAACCTGTTTACTGCAGTTACAAAAGTATTTTTGAGCACGATCACAAGCACGAAAAGTCCACAAATGAAGTATTACGTCAGAAATGTTTTTATAATTTTAGTTCAATTAATGCCCAACCCCCTTTGTTCAGGATATGAGCTCTCTATTAACAATTCGTTCATAAAGTTGAGCTTACCTCTGGGACATAAGGAATGTCTTCTTCCACTTGATAGAATTCAGGTCCGTAATCAAATTCCCAGCCAGTACTATCTGCGAGGAAATCATCCTCCGGCTTCATTGATAGAAATAGCACAAAGAAGTAAGCATGGAAAATAGAAGAGCAATGTAAAGCAGTTAAAAACTATTACAGATTAAGTCTTAGATTACGTCCAATCTTGCTTTCATCCAGCTATTAATAACTTTTGTTACTAGTTTCTTCATGTTTAACTACAATTAAACTTAGAGGCATGCGGTAGATTTCAACATATGCAACATTTTATCGCATAAAGTATAGTTTGGCATATTTAGAGAAATGTCAAAGAATGAATCCCGTGTGCGCTCCACACACATACTTTTTTCCTTAAAGTGTTCAACTCTTTAAAATATCACGTGCAGGAGCGCCCGGAACTAAAATTTTCGCTTGGGAGAAATCCTCAGTTTACCGAATGAAACTCCAAATTTTACCAAATGATAAAACACAAGTATACACTAATAACTACATCTACTGCGTAGAAACAGAAGACACAATTAGAAAAAATAATTAATCATTTTAGACAGGTGAAAATATTAATTAATATTAGTAGATGGCTTTGTTACATAACAAAAGAAGTCTATTTCGCATGAGAGTAGACTATGATTGGGTTATATACAACAAATTACTGGTAAGCAAAATAGCATTAATTCATAATTTATTCCCTGTCTCCAAATTTGCCGAATTGTCAGACACTTTGCAGGGTAAAGACATTGTTTGAGAAGTCACAGTGACCACCTACCTCTTATTGGGCGCCTCAGGTCAGGTACACTGATAAGTCACAGGTGTATAAAGCCACCTAGAAATATTTCAGGGATTATAACGAAATCCTCTTTAAGCAGTAAAGTATGACCCCAAAAGCTCTTTGTTTTGTTAATCAAACACTAGAAAGTGAAGACCTGGAAAAATTCCCTAATTGCTGTCTCTCTATTTTAGTAGGAATACTTACTAAAGTGTTACTAAAGTGTGACGGCAAACAGTTGACCCTCGGCTCCGCCCTTTTTCAGGATTTTCCATCTTCGTGAAGGGGCGATATGGAGAGAAAAGTTGAAACGGAATTTGCAAGTGCGTCACTGGTTCTAGATTTTGAATACGTCACCTTGGAATTTAAAAAATTAACCAAAGAGGTAAAACATTTTAATTTTTTTCGGCTCCTGTAATTAATTTCAATTGAAAATAAGCGAGAGCATGGTTGCAATAAAGAATGCAAGGCTTGTCATTTTTACATTTTGCCAGCTCAATGCAGTTACTGCTTCAACTTAAACTTTTCAGGTCTAAATAATCACATAACGAAAATATAATAAGAGCACATTTTTTTTCCATATCGCCAAAATGGTGTTCAACTCCTAAATATGATACACGTTGTTTCTTCCTTCTCTACCGATTTTATGGAATAGACTCGGTTTCTCATATGATTGACAAGGGTCATTTGTTCGCGGTCGGACTTTATTTGTACGGGATTAACAACGAGTGTAGCCATTTTAATTGCACAATAGTTTTGAAGAATAAGATGTACAACAAACATCACTCATGACCACTAGCCACTAACATCTAACTCAGATTTTGGAAAAGGTTGCATCATGTAGAAGTTGATTTAAAAAGTCAACAAAATGAATCCCTACAAGACTCATATTGATCAAATCATGCCCACTTGACGAATCCGTGGTGCCCAACTTTTTTCTTCCCGAGGGCTTCGCCTCATAAAAAATTCATGCTCGCGGGCCAGAACACACATAAAAGTTCAATATATTTTATTATTTTTTAAATAACAAAACTTTTGTTATCAGTTACTTATGTCTATTTTACTAAACGCATATTTTTCAGAAACCAATTTTTGTGAACAGTATTTGGTTCCAAATTTGTAACACTCTCTAATCGTGCTTTTCAATTTGTAGCAGTGAGCAAAACAACGGGCCACACGGATCAGCTTTGCGGACCAGAAGTGGCTTGAGGGCCGTAGGTTTGGGTCTATTTGATTTTTGATGTTTTTAAAAGATGCAGTTCTGAAAAAGCAGTGCGTAACTGACGTTAATGAGAGTATAATATGCTGCAACCTGAATCAACTTACCACGAGTTTTCCTCTTATCTGAACAGTCCTGTGTTGGCCCAAAGGAGCGTTTACCTGACTCTTCACGAAGTAATTATTGTCATATTGAACCTGTGGATAAAACATATTTAAGCATTTCATGTTGCGTTGAGCAAACTGAGGAGGCAAAAATGATCTAATTACGTTGTATCTGTAAGGTCTGGCCGCTACTGTCCGGTGAAGTCCTGTGTTCTTGTTGCACTTACTTCTGACGTAGTTCTGATTATTGTAATCTACCTGTAGAACGAAAACAAATTTCATCTTACTTTACATTCTAATAAGAACGTAAATCTGAAAGAAGGATGTAATATGAAGTAAATAAAGCATTATCTGATTGATGTAAGAATGAAAGCTTTCACGGCCGAAGTCAATAATGTTGTGAGATTCTGGGCTGTTGTGCCGTGGTCTGAGTGTTGTTTCCCCAAACGTTTCGACCGCATCTGCGGCGGTCATCTTTAGTGTTTACGTGGTCAAAGCTTCTAGGGAAGCGACTTCCTAGCAATTGATGCAGATTTCGAAGTGTTGTCACTATTTATGTGGGAAGAGCTAGCTTCCCTTCATTTTGGGCTGGGATTGGCTTATGAACGCTTGTCCTTGTTTCTGGTTGACTGGAACCTGAGCGCTCTTCATTCTGGTTGGGGATTGGCTGCTGGAAGTCCGTCGCTGTTTCTGGTTGCCTAAAAGCATCTCTGGGATAATCCAGATCAATCCTGGTCCAAAACGAAGGGAAAGTTTGCTCTTCCCACATAAATAGTGAAAACACTTCGAAATCTGCATCAGTTGCTAGGAAGTCGCTTCCGTGGAAGCTTCGACCACGTAAACACTGAAGATGACCGCCGCAGACGCGGTCGAAACGTTTGGGGAAACAACACTCAGACCACGGCGAAACAGCCCAGAATCTCACAACATCATTATCTGAGTCGTGAAACATTTTCAGAACGCCCATGTGTCTGTTTTATATCCAGAAACTATGGAGCTTGTGCTCTTGCGTATTATTGCTAACAGCGTCTTGATAACAGGGGCCGATCCAGCTTCTATTTTTACTGTACGGCAGACAAATATGAATGTGAGATTACGTTTCTCAGTGGGAAAGAATGAAGAGTGCGATGAAAGTTGCATATGTTTCTCAAAATTAACTTCCAACTGCTATAATCATAATCAGGGTTACCAGATTTAAGAACAGTAAATACGGGACAGGCTTCGAAGAGTGAGAGAGGGGGGGGGGATTTTTGAGGTTGAGTGCAATTGCTGGTTATGTAATTTTAATGGGTGATACGCAACTATGTTTTAATAACTTTCGGAAGATTTCTCTTAGTAATTATGCTTATGGGTGAGCACATTTTTGGAGGAACTTTAACTCAAAGAATAAAGTAAGCAATAGAACGAAGTTCAGTAAACGGATCGACGTTGACAGAAACAGGTGCTAATTAGTTTTCTACTTGCGTTCGCTGTAAGTTGAACGGTGCAATCGGTCTTATAACAAAAAGGGAATTTTCATCTGTGAAATCAAACCACTTATTCTCATTCAAATTCACAGCTGTTTCAAAAAATGTCTGATATCCCTCAATCAGACATTGTACTTTTCTACCGTCTAGATGTTTTAGGGTTTTAGTAACGAACGATTCATTAAACTTATCTTCAAATCTGCTCTCCAGCTGTTTTACCAAGTGTGTCATAATATCATAAAGTTATCAGCTGCAGTTTTAGATTCATTTTGAATTTTTTTACAGAAAACTTCAAAAACGGGAGACACATAAAGGTAACGGCATCAGTAACAGACAAGGGTCCAGTAACAGACAGTTATAAGTTTGGATTTAAATAATAAGAATTTTAGGCGGGTAAAACTGATGTTGCTGCGGCCCATGAATGCTCCCACTAGATGGGGCAACCCTCTAGTGCTTATCAGAGTGAATTTTCTGAGCCAATTGGTATTTAGAAGGCAGTGATGGAAGGGTTAGGAACAGCCACCACGAGGTCAGCTGGTGTTTCATGTTCATTTAAAATTTAATAAGGCTTCAGTTCTAAAAATAAAGAACTTATGCATGTTTTGAAGAGAAAAAGGGAATGTTGACCATTACTCAACTTTTCCTCAACCCATCTGCTACTGGGTATCATCAGATTTTTTGGGGTCTGTTACTGGGGGGTCGAACCTTTTTTCGAAATTGAGCAAATAAAAGTAAAATTAACTAATTCAGAGGAATTAGTTAATTCCCAACTAATTTCCAAAAGCAGCCAAATGTTAGATGAGACGTTGTTGCATGAGAGAAAAACAGTTTAAAAGGTCTAAATAAATAAAAGGCTCAAAAAATTGTGTTAACCCGAGAGCGATGCCTTAAGCATGTCTGTTATTGGTGCCGTTACCCTACTAAGAAAATGGAAAACTAATGCAGCCTCATTGGTTTCACATCATGTTTCAGTTGTACTTTCTTTATTTAAAAGCAATAATTTTCTGCAGCAGAGGCTTAGGGATGGATTATAAAATAATTCAGGAGAGCAGGCCAAGATTTAATGAGTCGATCTACTACAGCAAAAGCTAAACTTAGCCATCGTGTCAGGATAAACTTTAGGGTTGGCAAACTCAAAAAACTCCTTCAGCTCATTCCGCTTAACTGCAGATCTAGAAAAATGTGAATAATTTTTTAAAACAATAGTTTTGACGTCAATTTCTAAAGCATCAACAGCATGGCGAAATGCAGTCATAACTATACAAGCTAAACACCCTGACTTCAGTCAATTTTTGTTTTTCTCTCTAAATAGGGCTTATGCTGACCGCTTTGTTTCAAAATTAGCTTTGGTATTGTAGGTTGAAAGTGTTAAAACTGACAGTAAACCCAAGTCTGACTCAATCAATGAGTTAGTCAAGCAGTTTGCTATAGAGTCAGCCGTCTCGAAACTTTTTGTTCTTTGATTTTCTTATTGTTCTTCATTTCACACTTTTTGTTTTACTTTATTTTTCCCCCTTAAAATAATGTCTCGTTTTGTAAAATATTGTTATTAGCTAGAATACGGGACTTTAGCCGTCCCGTATGGAAGTTCCCCGGGACGCGGGACAGTTTTTCAAAATATGGGACTGTCCCTTGAAATCCGGGACGTCTGGCAACCCTGATCATAATATGTACACTGTCAAAGATAAAACTCTCAATTTTGACGATTCTGCAATCCTCGAGCACTATTTCGTTATTTTTGACGATCCTTTCGTCACCAAATCACGTGATATTTGACAAAACCATAAATCACAAATTTTTGACGAAATTATTTCGTCCTAATTTCGTTACATTGCAGTGCATTCTGGGAGTTTTCGTTTCACTCTTGTTCTTGCTCGTTAAGTTATCCATTATTAACCGACTTCAAAAGAGGAGGTTATGATTTCGTATTGCGGCTTTTTATGTATGTTTTCGAATTATTCCAACACTACTGAACCGATTTGATTTTTTTTTTTTTTTTTTTTTTTTGGAAATGTATACTTCCCAGATGGTCCCATTGTAATTTGGTCTGGATCTGATAAGGGGTCCCGGAGAAATCCAAGAAACTTTAAATTTCCTACGTCACGGTCACGTGATTTTGCTGTGATCGGTGTATTTTTACACCTAAAAAAGGTTTTGGCTTTCTCTAGAACGATATTTAATTCTCGCGGCACATGGATGATTAATTTTCGCAACGCTGCGCCGCCTGTTAATTTTTAATTATAGGTGTTACTAATGTATTTATTACTGCGTAGCAAAGCAGTGAATCTTACTACTGTTATATATGCGGAAGTTTGTCTGTATGGATGTATGGATGTATGGATGTATGCGGATGTTTGTTACTCTTTCACGCAAAAACTACTGAATGGATTTTGATGAAACTTTACAATAATATAGTTTATGCATCAGAATAACACATAGGGTAGTTTTTATCCCGTTATGGGGGGGGGGGAAAACCCTAGGAGGGCGATAAAACCCAATTATCGTATAAATTCTCTAATATGAGGATGAAAAAATACTTGCACATATTAACATTATATGTCCATCGAAAGCTTTGATTTTTCTGCTGAAGATGGCACCTGTTCCAAATTTCTAAGTAGAATAAAAAACGAGTTATGAGCTTTTTAGTTCCGTGTTCGAAGGCTTTCCTCAACACAATATAGTATTTAGGGTATCATCTCAACTCCCTGCTGATAGCGACGATTGTTGTATTGTTGACTATTTTTGCTTTTCGTCTGACTGTTCAAGGCTTTTCTCAAGTTAAAGTTTAAAGTAAGATTTTTTTGCACAAGATAGGCAAATAATGCATGGATTTTGCTGATTATTTTCCAGTTTTACGCAACTTTAAGGCAACTAATTTTTTTTTTTTAAATTTATATGAAATGCCACGGAAATATAAGTTCGTTGCTTGAGGCACCTGGGGCCCTGCCCCTTATCCTCTGGTGTGGTATGTTGATAGTTCCCCGGTTGGGGCCATGGCTTTATTTTGGCGCAGAAGATGGTTGCGTGGATGTACGAGAGATGTGGCTTCCTCTAACGGGAGTACCATAATGGTTAGCCGAAGGCTCTTCAAAGTAAATTTCAACTAAAGTTCTTCTTTATTTAAATAAGTTTAAGTATTATTTTTTTTCGCTTCCTACATATTTTTTTAAAGTTTTATACTTTTTTTTCCCCGTGGGGGATTTCTAGGTTATTTGAATGAATAAAAATAAAATAAAATTAAGACAATGATAAAATGTTGATAAGAAATTTAAAAAGAAAATAGTGAAATGAAAATAGATAGGAGCATGCTCCCAGCCAGAGTGTAGCACAATAACTAGAGTCGAAACGAGGTATGAACCCGATAAGGGATGCACTTACCCCGTTTCGAAATTGAAACTAAGCTAGCAGAGCGCGAGGCCTGCGAGAATTTGCCGGATCCAATGGATCGTAATTTGGAAGGTTGTTAAGTAGTGGATTGCCAACACGGGGGATGTTGTAGTGAAATCTCTTGGCGAGCTTTTTGCAAAAGTTGTGGAGTGTCGGGATGCCAACCTCTTCCACCAGCTTGTCCGTACGGACGTACCAGGGAGGGTCGCACGCCGCTCGAACCATCACTCTCTGCAAGTTCTCAACTCTGTTAAAGTTAGAGATTGCAGAAGTCGCCCATATGGGCGCTCCATAGGTAATAATGGGTCTTAGGCAGGACTTATAAATGAGCAGTTTATTATCCGTTGATAAAACGCTTTTTTTGTGCAGGAGACAATTTAGTGGTTTTTTGGAAGTGAGGTACTTCTTGCGTACCTCTTCAATGTGAGGTTGCCAGGTTAAATTACGGTCGAACGTTATGCCTAAATATTTTGCCCGCTGAGACCAATCAATCGGGTCGGTATAAAGATGCAGTTTAATAGGAGGGAGCTCAGTTGTTCTTGTAAAAAAGCAGGTAGCTATACTTTTGTTGGCATTAACTTTAATTTTCCAAGTCCTTAGCCAGATATCTAGATGTGTTAAGTGGTTTTGAATTGCTGAAAAGGCTTGATAAAGTCCCTGAGCGGAGGCTAGTATGCAGGTGTCATCTGCATAAATGGCAAGATGCGTGTTGTCCATGTGTGGGATATCGTTTGAGAAAATTGAGTAAAGAGTTGGGCCTAAGAGGCTGCCTTGGGAGGCACCCCGGCCCGTATGTGTCTAGGTGTTGAGAGAGTTTCTCTCACTCGAACGATAAAGTGCCTATTCATAAGATAGGAGCTGATAATGTTTATGAGTGCATGAGGTAACCCAAGGCGTATAAGTTTGTAAATTAGCGCATCAATCCAAACCCTATCGAATGCCTTCGCTATGTCAAGGAAAAGCCCGATGGTTTTCTGATGATTTTTTTCAGCCTCTCTGATTATTTCTGTGACTCTAAGTAGTTGATGGTTTGTAGAGTACTTCCTGCGGAAGCCGAATTGTTCAGCTTGTATGATGTTGTGATTCGCAAGAAAGTCAAGAAGTTTATTGAGAATGCAGAATTCAGTAATTTTGGAGAGAGCAGAGAGCAAGCTGATTGGTCGGTATTCCGACGGCTCCGCTGTTGCTCTTTCCTTTTTTGGAATAGTGATTATTATAGCAGTTTTCCACTCCTGCGGAAAGTGACCCAACTCGAGTATTTTGTTGATGAGTTGGGTAATATAGAAAATAGTACGAATTGGCAGGTTTTTAATTAGAGAGTTGGTGATTCTATCAAGGCCTGGACTTTTCTTTTTCTTACACTTTTTGACATAGCTTAGAACATCTGAGGGCTGAATCTGAAGGGTGTTGCTAGCGTGTGGAGTTGTGAAGTAATTGTGTAGTGTGATGTTAACAAGTGGTTCAGTTTCGTCATGTCTGGTGTTGTTAGGTGTGAACTGCTGTTCGAAATGATCGGCAAAAAGTTCTGCCTTTTCAATATCAGTCACAGCAGTTACAGTTTGGCCTCCTGGAAGGGTTTTGCCTTTAATGGGCGGAATGTGTCTATACGTCCCCCGATGCCGCTTGACGGCTTTCCAAATGGAAGTGTCGTCTGCAGTAAGGGAGGAAATATATTGAGTCCATGAGTCATTTTTGTGCCTTTTAATTGCTTGTTTAACTAGCTCCTGTGCCTTATTGAGGTCGGACTTGGAAGCAGGATCCCTGCGGAGTTGATAAGTTTTTCGTAGCTGATTTTTTGACCTAATTAAGTTTCTGATGTGGAGGGGGAGCTCTTTAGCATAGCTTTGCTTTAAAATGGGGATGGAGGTTTTGGAATGGATATTAATAATGGTATTAGTTAAATTGTGAACAGAAGAATCGAGCTCAGTCCCAGTATTGATGTCCTGAAAATCAAAGTGAATGGAGTTCAGGAGTTTACGAAACCTGGGCCAATCAGGTTTCGAGGCATGTGGAAGTGCAGTATTCACTGTAACCGTGTCAAAGACAAATTTGACTGGGTTGTGATCCGAGGAGAGCTTTGCAAGCGAAGTCACCTCGCAACTGTAGGGAAACAATTTGACCATCCCAAAGTCAATAGTAGATGCGCTGGTCACAGTGATACGTGTAGGTGTGGGAGGAGCTACGATGGTAATTCCTGCCTTTTGGGCAAAGTCAAAAATAGTTCTACCAGTGGCGGTGGTTCCATTGCAGCCCCAGAAGGTATGATGTGCGTTAAAATCTCCGCAAACTATTGTGCTATGAGGGTATTGAAAGACTGCTTCTAGATCCCGAAGGAGCTTCGAGGCTTTTTCTTTCGCCCTCATGTGTCTGAGTGTTAGGCCATACGCAGAGACAATCGTGATGGGGCAAAAGCCTTTTGGTGCAATTGTGATAGAGGTAGCTTCAAGTGCCAAAAGGCTTGGTGTTAGGTTCTGGTGGTGTGGAATAGAGCTCTTAACATAAATTAAGGTACCCCCCCCCCCCATGCCCTAGTATAATTATTTTGATCTGGAAGTCGATCATTGCGGTAAAAGTTATAATTGGGGATCCCAATCCCACGATTGATTGGTCTAAGATGCGTCTCTTGCACACAGATAATATCGGGCGCTTGTTCATAAACAAGCTGCCTAAGTTCAGTGATATTGTCGAGCAGCCCGCAGGCATTCCACGACAAAAGAGAAAGACCGAGGGGGAAAGCCATTATGTGCGCTGAAATAACTCATCACTTTCCATGAAAGCTTGGAAAAAAGCCCAAAGTTTATTGATAGGGTCAGATTGTTTTCTAATTTCAGGCAGAACCAGTTTGATAGTTTTAATGATGGCAGGGAGGTTCAGAACTTTGAAAAAGTCCAAGATCTCCTTAATGGAGTCCCATGTTCCGGCAGCTTCCGAGAAAGCACCGGTTGATGGTTTGCGACGAGGCTGCTCTGGGGCCAGAGTGCTCACGTCGCTAGCAGAGGTGGCTTGAGCCGCTCTGTTTGAAGCTCCCGCGATGGCTGAGCCTCGGGCCTTTTGGGCGAATGAATTGTGTGAGAGCATTGGGGGCACTCACAGTGCCATCGCTCTTACTCTCAGCTTGTTTTTGACTAGGGAGTGCTGGGAAATTAGTTGAGTTGGAAGTAAATGACCTGGGGTTGGGGGAAGTTTTAGAGGACTTCTTGATAAAGTTTTTATATTTTGGGCATCCTTTGTAAGAGGCAGGATGAGGGCCCTGGCAATTGGCACACATAGGTTTATCCATCTTAGCAGCCTTGTGCGGGCAGTCACTGGAGAGATGTTCACCCCCACACCGAACACACCTCGGGGTCATAAAACAGTTCTCGGAGCTGTGGTTAAACTTCTGGCATCTGTGACACTGAGAAGGCCCTTTCCTAGGTTTATATGCTTCCACAGTGACATATGTATATAGAATGTTGGTCAAGTCAAAGACTTTTTCAACCCCTTCAGTGTGTGATAGGTGAACTTGAAAAATCGGCAAAGGAGTGGAACCCTTTCGCACAAGCTGCGCGACCTTCTTAACTCCGTAGCCAAGCTCTTCAAGAGCCCACTTTAAATCATCTTTATCCGTTGTCAATGGCAATCCCTTAACAACAATTTTGACAGGGCGATTATGTTTAGCCAGCTGTACGTAATGCTGTATCTTAGTTCGGAGCAGGTACTCCGAAATGGCTCTGTGATCGTCAGAAGTGGCCGGAAAAATTCTGGCAAATTCTCCGGAAACCTTTACTTTGAACTCAGCTTGAGTCTCTGTTTTAAGCCCAGTGACAAAGTCCCTGTATTCTTTTGGGTACACGGCTAGTATGGGTTTGATTTTAGGAGGGACGGTTGCGACAACCTCCTCTTGTGTATCCATGTCTGGGTCAGACAAATCGGTGGAGATCCCCCCACCCTGGCTAAGAGCATTGAACATGTTTCCAACCTTTAAGGGTTGAACCTTCTCATTCTTTTTAACCTTGCAGGTTTTTGTAGGGCTCTGAAACCCGTCTTCAGTAGATTTTCTCTTTTGATACGGCACTGTGGCCTTAAAGTTAGGGGGTTTTTTGCCTGGCAGATTTGTCATGCTATGGTACTCCCGCAGAGTAATGAAATTTGGGTTTTTACCCTCTTCATCCAGCGGGAACTTCACCAGCATTATTTCGGCCAGACGGTTCATCTTCTTGACCCAAGGGGCCCAGGCGTTGGCGTCCAAAATCAGTCTCTTTTCATTCATTAAGGAGCATAGGTTCAGAAGGTAGTGGTCAGCTTCATCAGAAAGCCCTTTAAGTTGGCAGTAGGCATGTAAATGCCAATCGGTAAATTTGCAAATCTCGCTGGTCAACAGCGTCACCCCAGGAGGTGGATCAGAAGTCTCTTGATGCAGCGCACTCGGCGCGGCAGTTTCTGTTTCTTGCATAGCAATACTTCTTGCTTGCGAAATTTTTAAGCGTTGAATAATGGCTCAAAAAATCAAACGAAATCTGGAAAAATTCCAGTTGTGTAAAACAAAATGATGTTAATAAGTTACATCATTTGAAAAGATACTTTTCGGCTCTTATAAGCAGACCATTGCAGTAAAATAAGACAAATGAAAATCGTTGTTCCACAATCAATCACAAAGAAATGGCGATCTGTGTATATGTCGGAACTGTAATGGCCGTGAATTCAATTTAAATGGATATATGAAATGAGAAGTTTTTTGTACTACTGTCCTCATTTAAATGGGAACTTGAAAAGCAAAAAAACTGTTGTGCTTACTCTGATTTTAATGGTATTTTTATTCTGAACTTTTTTTGGTATTTTAATCAGAACTGTTTACATTGTAAAGAAACAGTTGATTTCCTTCATGTGGGGGATTTTAAAGGTTTGATGTTCTCACTCTAAAGGGACATAATTAGAATCTGGATTTGTAGTGACTGTTGACCATATACTCACATTTAAATCGATTTTTACTTTATTAACTTTGTATATCGTCTCACTTAGTGAACCGATTTTTATGCCTTTTTTGTTTAGTGGTGGTTTTGTTTAGGGTTGGTCTAACTTAGGTTCCAAATCTTTAATTTTACCTATTTGTTCTTTAGGGAAAAGTTAAGGGCAAAACAATAAATTTCATGCAATTTCCTTCACAAATGACTAAATATAAAACCCATTGATAAACAAAAGAAAATAAAACAAAGGTATATAATTTCTTTACCTGTAGTTAAAGAAAGTACTTAAAAATATATTATTAAGAATAATGATAAGGAAAATTTTGAATTAACGATTCTCTGAAGCAGACATAAAATTCATTCTATTGGAATTTTTAATCTTCATCTATAGTGGGGCCATGTGAAAAAAAAATGCGACTTTTATCACGAGTTACATGGCACGTATTGCGAAACATAAATTACAATTTACAATATTACAATTCTAAAATTTACAATTTCACAAATTTAAAACTTAAAGCGATTTCGTTTTTTAAATATATATATATATATATATATATATATATATATATATATATATATATATATATATATATATATATATATATATATATATATATATATATATATATATATATATATATATATATATATATATATATAGTGACTTGTGCACTTGCTTTCGGAAAGCAAACTTTAATAAAGTTGAACTAATGATGAAGACAATTTTTTTTGTACATAGTTACGCATTTGAAAAAGCCTTTCTTCACAGTCGTCGGAAGTCTCCGAGACGCTCGCCGTGTTATTTACACCACTAAAAAGCAAAAAATAAATTACTTTTAAATAAAAAAAAAACCACCTTCAAAAAATACCCAGGAACTAAAAAGCAAAAAATAACTGATTACACTTACATTCTATTTCCTATTCAAATATAGAAATGAATTTTATTTCTATATTTGGATATAGAAATAAATTTTATTTTTCAATTCCAGTTCAAAAATCAACTAAACTAAACATTGAATTATAACATAAACACTGATTTTAATTACTATACGATGAATTATTTTAAATACCTAACTAATTATGTACGATCTATTAATTTTTAATAACCTTTTGAAGTCGGGGCCTCCTATAAACTAATGCCTATCGTATATGAGTAGGTTTGGTTTTAAAGACAAATTTTGCGTATAGTTAAATTAGTGCTTAATTCAGGATTCGTTGGGTTGTCAGTTAGGTTATGTAGTTATACTATAGCTTTTACGTAAGATCTTTCGTTTGCGCATACGTCTTCAATTGGGCTAAAAGCTCCTGCCCAATCTAAGGCATATGTGCGAACTAAAGATCTCATGTAAAAATTTTTAGGTTCCAATTACGCTATATACTGACAATTTACGGCTGTTGAATTATGAAAAAATACAAAAAAAAAACTGATTTTATTATTTTTTGAAAAGTTCAATTTTTAGCATATTCTTTGAAACTTTTAGCCTTATGCACAAACTGAAGATGTCAACTTAGTTTTTTTTTTTTTTTAAACTTATATTTCCCCAATTGTGGATACCAAACTGCAACTTTTGAGAGATTCCTAAATAAAGAAATCGATTTTTTTCGAACCACCCTAGTGTTTAAACCTCGCAGTTCTGTATAATTGTCCCACGGAGAGAAGGCGCATAAGCTGGAAGTGGAAATAAATACTTCATTTTGTAATAAATAGCAAGAACGAGCAAGCAGAAACGTTTTTACTGCTCTCGCTTACTCATTGATCCTCTCTACCATAAAATGAAGTGCTCTGTTTCTGCTTTCAGTTCATCCGCCATCTCTCCGTGGTACAACTGCATAATATCATGATGTTGTGAGTGTTTTGCATTTCAAGGCTGCTTTTCGGACCATGTATTGAACACCATTTTTTGTAGCTAGCAGACTGACACTTTTTTCCAGTGCAACATACCACAAAATGCTTTATAGTGTAATGAGATGTCCTAATGTTTCAATTTATGAAATGAAATTGGTTTAGTACTCACTTCGTACTTGTTGATTTTCTTCCAATAAGATCGTCTGACTTCGGGCGGCGGTATTCTTTTAGGGCGTTCCGAAGAGGTGGTAACTGTCAGGAGGGTTCCTTCGGATTCTCGCATAGGGCGCGATTTTCTCCTGTAGACCGCCTGCAGTGAAGAAGTCAGTGTGTTTACAGTATGACTTTGATAAGTTGAAGCTTGACCTTGACAACTTTCACTTCTATTTGGGGTAATAGGGAATAATGGCCAACGCTAAGTTGAGTTGAGTTACTTTCTTAGAGATTTTTCGAAAGTATCGCAACTCAAACCCGAGCCAACAACGCGTCCCCCTTTCACTAAACTCGCCAGAAAGAAATAAACATTGTTAAGGTCAAGTTTCATCTTATCATACTCACACTACATTCCAGTTTCGCTGGCTATGCGCCCCTCTCATTCTGTAGCCCGTCCAAGAATCAATCTCCCCGTTTGACATTCTATCCCCTAATAATATCTTCTCAAATTCGTACCCAAGAATGCTAGCTAAACGAGCATTGCTTGTTGTTACTATGTAATCGTAATCATTATTACCGTTCGGTGCTAGAAATTGATCAATGAAATGGAATATAAACAATAATAAATTTCAAGTATAAGAGCTTGAGAGTATCTCGGAAAAGGAAAGATAGGGAAAGGAGATTACTCATACTTATGACCTTTACTCCAGATTTAAATTAGAAATAAGTTTTCGATTTTAAAGGAATATTTATTATATGAAAAAAACATCGTCATGAAATTAGAAGCAACATACTACGAAGGTTTGATCGAAAAGTCAGGATCCCTTCAATTTTACAAATATACAGCACTGTCTATTCCAGGGGTTCCCTACCTGTGGGTCGCGACCCCCAAGAGGGTCGCGAAGCATTTCTTAGGGGGTCGCGACATTCTCCCTTTATTTAAAAATTTTCATCGCATTGTTTAAAAATTAAAATACGTTGGGAAAAAGTAGTATCGTTTTGAGTAGCATTAATACTTGAGCGCAGTGGCGAACCCAAGAGGAGGGCTTTGGGGTTGCAGCCTGCTCCCTTTCATACCGGAAACCAGAGTACATGACGTCCTTCAAGATAATCTTACATTTTGGTTTAGGGACTTCCATTCCTACAAATTTCCGCCAAAGAGTCCCAAATTCACCTACAACTAACATCATTTAAAAATCATCTAAAATTTTGTTTTTGGAACTTAGATTTCAAATGATTTCGATGAGAGATTCTCTAAAGTCTAAACAACAATCCTTATCCTGAAAGATGTCCTGTAATTGCGTTTTTAGGCCTTGATTTTAGAAACATCCCGGGAAGAGTCTCGAAATCCATCCCGTCCTCTAACTTCATCAAAAATGGCCAAGAAATGAGTTTTTAGGATTTTAATTTCGAAACTAATTTCAGTCTAACTTACTGTCACATTCACATAATTAAATATGGTATGCATTGCCGTTTTTAAAACTTAAATTTCGGATAAATTCCGGATGAGTCTCCGAACATTTCGCCTTGTCACCAAAGATTATCTTCTGTTATTTTTTTGGGATTTAAATTTCCAAAACTTTCCTTGGGAGTACCCCCAGTCCTATTTCCTCCCACATCATTAAAACTCGTCTAAAATTTCGTTTTTGGAACTTCAGTTCGAAAAAAATCCGAGTCCAAACCTAATGTTTACAAAGAGGGCTTATAACTGCGTTTTTAGGACTTCAAATTCAAAAATTCTCCTGGGATGGGGTGCCCGAACCCCTTCTCTTCTTTTAACTTCAACAAAGATGACCTACAACTGAGATTATTTAGGACATATTCTTTTCGTTTTAAAAAAAAATGAGAGCAACACCGATCCTTCTTCCCTTTCCTATCGGTAAAAATCGTCTGAAACTTCCTCTTCAAGACTTCGAGAAATTTCAAAGGCAGAATCTCCGAGCTTAAACCATTCATAAAAGTCCCTGAACCTCTCTTCCTACTAACATTACCAGTTGTCGTGCAAACTATAAGTTTAGAACTATAATTTTGAACATTTTACGATTGAGGACCTTCGTGAATGTTACACTTACGACTGTAGGTTCATATTGTTAATTCTTTTTCTCCGCTCACATAACGCAAGTCTTCTAATTTGACTGCGCGTATGCTAGTTATGACACCATCCCCCCACCTCCAAGCGAATATCTGCATTCTCTCTCTCTCTCTCTTGCTAAATATACGTTTGATAAAAATTGACTAGCTGACAAACGCTCTGCCCGCAATTTTTCGATATCGCGTCGGCCTTGTTAAGAGGTAATGCTTTCATTCCCATTTTGAACATTTTCCAGAGTAAGACCTTTACAAATGTTGGATTCACTACTGTAGATTCATATTGTTAATTCTCTTTCTCCACTTATGTACAACGAATCCCTTAGTTTGCTTGATCATATGCTCATAGGAAAATCCTTCTCCCCTCTCCCCAACGCAAGCGAAAATCTGGACTCGCACTCTCTCTTGCTACATATGTCTTTGAAAAAAAAAAAAAGGAAAGATGCTGCCAAACACCCTCTCCCCTATTTTTTCGACCTCGCGACAGCCTTGTTAAAAGAAAATGCCTTTATTCTCTTCAATGAAAGTTCGGGAAATTAAAACTATAAGATTTTTATGAACTGAACTCCTCCGGAAGCCAAATCCGGCATTCGCCCGTGCTAAGACGAAAGAATTTTGAAAGTGTCGAAATGTATGTTTAACATTACAGTGACCATTTTCTCTATTTCGGCAGTAATTGTATGTTACCCCCATTAAGCAAAAATGAAATATCTCAAGCACATTGAGTTATTGTGTAAATTATGCGCATACGCACACACATATATATATGTGGGGGACACATAAGGGGTCGCAGGCTGTTAAGTTTATAAAAAAAGGGGTTGCGACGTGAAAAAGGTTGGGAACCACGGGTCTATTCTCATTGAAATTTATATCGTTGGAAAGAAAAATCGTTTCGCTATTTTTATACATAATCGCCATCTTTTTCTGTGCATTATTGTCGACGGCGCCCAAACTTACGTATCGAGTGTCACAGAATTACACAGTTTAAGAGCCATTGTCTGTAAGAATCAGGCAGTTTACGGCATTTGTGATTGTTGACATTTTTAATTTTTCTTATTTTCACATATGTTGTTCCTTATCATGAATGTAATGTTTGTGCACAATATGAGCTTTGTCTGCCTTACCGTTTTAGGGAAATTAAATTTTTTAATTTAGGGGGCGTGGCACATTTTTGTGTGTTTTTCAAATTTGCAGATTTTAAAGTTCTTGTTGCTTTAAGCGCACCTATAATGACATGAATTTTTAAATTCTATACTATTATATAGTCTTCTTAGATACTATTACAGCTGTCAAATCCGTGTCACTACGAGGGCGACGGTCACAAACTCCGTTTAAAAATGACCTAAAATGGATTTTTTTACTACACTCAATGCCAATTTTCTCAAAGCGTCTTCATGATGACACCAACATTTTTACATAAATTCCTAGCTACACTTATATACATCAAAAATATGTAATAAAATTGGTGTCACCATAAGGGCGCCAGAAGAAATTGGAACTTTTATGTGATAAATTTCACAAAAATGCAAATGTTTAAAATCTAACTACTACTCTCGCCCTCAAAACAGAAATCTGAAACTAATTAAGTTTGATAACCAACATGTTCGTCTAACATATGAACTAAAAAAAAATCGGTGTCACTCCGATTACTTTCGGAAATATAATCATTCGAAATTAGTATGTTATGGAGTTATTTAAAAAAAGACTTTTCTAATTTGAATGGCTTTTTGCACGGTTTGTTTTAAACTTGAATATAAAATTACAGTAGTGACACCCAAAAATAATATGTTTAATGCTTTTTATTAAAAAAAAACTTTATAAAAAGCATTAGAAACACAGTAAATCGATATAGGTACAGATGGACGTATTGTGTAATGTGCATTATAGGCTAAAATAATCGTACTAATATTCATTGCATACATCTCTGATGAGTTAATGTCTGCCCTAAATCTGAAAAAGTACAATACATGCGAAAAGAAATTGTCCTAAATACCCCCCTCCCTCCACACGAAAACACAGGACTAAAATTTTTCAATGACCTGAGGCTCTAAATGAATTTATTTTCTTAAACCAATCTTAACATCAAATTAATTTTAAAGTAGCACTCATAGATAATAAAGACCTTGTAAAGTGTTAGCTGCTCATCATAAATTTGTGTCAGGGAATACTTACTGACTGAGTACAACCTGTAAGCACTGGTTCTCTCTTGCACTTCAGAGAACTCTTTCTCCAAGTCCTTAGTTATGAAAATTAACGGAAAGTGTTAGAAACCGTTAATTTCACTCACCTTGGATGAGGTGATGCTGTACATTTCCTCCAGATCGTCGTCGTCCAGCATCTGTAACAGTTAACAATTAAAAGGTAACAACCGAGCCATTCCACAAGTAAAATCCAGGGGTGTCCACCTGGGGGGAGAGGATCATGGCGCAAACTGCGCCATCGAAATTTTTAGGGGTGGTGTTTTGAGGGGTATTTTTTACTTTTTTTGGAGTGGGGTCTTGCTTTTTGGTGGTCATCGCAACATTTAAGGGGGTGCGCCCTTGCTCTTAAGAGGGGTGGGCTCCCCTGTCAAATCGATTGTCGTCACTCAAAAATTTCTCTGATTTAGCTCAAAAAGTGTTAAACATAAACTATACGACGCGACAGTTGAAAATATTAAGCCATTTCCCTGCACTTCTATTTACTAAACCGTCAACTTCATTTCATTTAATATTCATGTTGATAAGTCCTTTTCCGACGGTATTCATTAAAAATTTTGAAATTGGAAAAACACTTTGAGTGGGTTTAATTAATTATTTAGACATAGATTTTACAGTTATTATTTTTGTTACTATTATTATTTTATTTATTTATTTATTTTTATTATTATTTTTTTTTTCGGTGTATGACGTCCCCATTTGTTTACGCCGGCCATCTAGGGTGGGAAAGAAACATGCTTATGCATTCAAAAATGAAAAAAAAAAAAAAAAAAAAAAAAAAAAAAACTTCTTCAAAAATATGATTAAACAACTAAGGGAAAATAAGGGAAATTGGTCTCCTGATTCAGAGTATATTTAAAAAATTTAAATCTTGCAAAAATCACCATTTAAGAGTTCAAAAATTGGGGTATTTTGAACAAAAAATCGAGCCAACAGAAAAAGCCATTCTTCTAATGCAAAGGTAAACGTTCCTCGTACAGGTATTGGTGGCAAAAATTTAACGCCAATGAATGAAAATTAAATTTCCCAGTAATCGAAATATTCTCCAGTGTGACCAATAATCTGGCCAAATGTAGTTAGACATAAACATCAGCATCTCTCTGTAAATGTGGTCATCTTGATCACTTCATTACCAACTTAAATGCTTGAAAGTTAAGAGGTTCAATATGCTTCTCACCATAAAGTCTGATTCTTTTCAAAATGTTAAAATGATCTTTACTATCTGTGTAAACAAAGAAATTAAATTTTGGAAACGCTATCTGAACATGAATTTTAAGTATCTAAATCTTAAAATAACTCAGTTTCTGATTATGCATACTCAAAACAGTGTGTTGCCAGTTTTCTACGAATGCGAAATGTATTTATATTAGTTAAGGTTTCACTTGGGAAAAAGGCTTTGTGTGCTTCATTTCATTTGATATTCATGTTATTAAGTTTGTTTGTGTGTTACTTCAATAAGTCACTGAGAAAATTTAGCAGTCCTTCAGAACTAGTGAACTGCTCCATAATTGCAAGTTATTACATTGGATTCATATCCCAACTTAAGAACATTGAGTTGTGAATTGTTCCACAATGGGGTCGTTTCCGAAATTTTAAAAGTATTTTTTTCTAAAAGAGCATGCTTAAAAACATAGGATCTGATCATTATTTGAATAATTTGACTAAGTTTAATATTTTGAAAAAATATTTTAATCGAAGAACTTTCATTGTTTACGTTTCTGTCGATGACATCACGATTGATGAAATGCTATTCACTGATGCAATTCGCAGAGCACAATACATAATTCGCTTCTTTACTCACATGTGTTGGCAACGATATGGTTGATAGCAAGTGTAGAGGGCAATGTTTAATTCGCTTCTTGATTATCATAGCATAGAAACGCGGTAGACCGATGTAAGGTTCCTATATATACGAGCCAACGCATCAGCTTAAGTTCAGCCATTTTGGATCGGAGCGCGTGTTTGAATGGTTGTTTTTTCTGGAAAATTATCACGTTTGTTGAGTTTTCACTGGGAACAATCGTTAATTGTTGTAGCACGTGAATTATTTATTAAATAAAATGTTATTTCTGGTGAATTTGGCAAAAACTTAAGCTGATGCACCGCCTATCTATATAGCGGCTCTAGACAGATGCGCCAAAGTACATCATTTGTGACGTCATGAAGAGCGCGCCTAAATTCAAAATCGGACATTTAAAAAAAAATAATGAAAAATCAAGCGTTGGGAAAATGAAAGTTTTTTTTTTTTTTTTTTTTTTATGGCTTTATGTTTTGTTTTTTTTTTTTTTTTTTTTTTTTTTTTTTTTTTGGGCTTATTCTATTATTTTCAGTGACTAAAAGCAGTACTTTTGACTGAAGGAAACAGTCCCAATGCGAATTTTGGGTACTTACGCTACCGCCGCAACTCGTATATCGGAACAGTAACGGTTACTTATCACAATGTGAAACGTTTGGTGCGTTTTCTGGTTTTCAAGATTTTTAAGTGCGTAAAACGTGTTTGTGAAACGTTGCCAAAATCAATGTAGCAAAAATTTAATATAAAAAAAATGCATTCATAAGTCGATTCGTTATTTTGGAGGTTTTAGTGGAGCCAATAGCAATTTTTTCTGCTTACGTGAAATTGATCACCGAGTAGTATTTAGTCGAGTATTCCACAATAAACTTGTTTGAAGTCTGTTCAAAACTGTCAGTATCTTATGGATGATGAAAAAAACGAGAATTCAGCGGATAAAATTGATACAAAGTCAGAAGCTTTAACGAATTCCGATCCTGAGAAGGAAAATGTGAAATCTAAATCATCAACGCAGTTTGATGATGAAGAAGAATTCGAGAAAATAGTGCAAGCTACACAGAATAGATTACGGGCTCTACCTTCTGAAGTCTCAGAGCTAAAAGTGGAAGTGACGAAAAGAGACTGCCAGGAAATGTATTTAAAATTGTGCTCAGCTCTCAACGTACCAGAAAGTTCGACTTTTATATCTGGTTTGGAAAAAGAAAGAATGGATCTTTCATACCATTGCTTAGGTCCAGTTGGTATCATACCAGTTGCCAAAGCTTTAACCATCTGCACCAAGGTAAAGGAATTAAATTTTAGCTACAATGAGCTGGGAGAAAAAAGTTTACCAGCAATAACATCACTAATAGACCAAAATGAAAACATAGTTTGGTTAAATCTATCCAGTAACAATATCGGAAAAAGAAGTTCAGAATCTCTTGGCGAGCTAATTTCTCGATGTTATTTCGTCGAGTATCTTGATCTTTCAGACAATGACTTAGGAGATAAAGAGCTCCTGGAAATAGGAGTGGCATTGACGAAAATAAGCAACCTCAAAGAATTGAAGCTGAGCAAAAACGATTTTAGTGGGGTCCATGCACCTGCTTTTGCTTCGCTTCTTAGCAAGTGTCCGTCTCTGATAAAACTCGATTTAAGTTGCAATCATTTCGAAGATGGTGCAGCAAGTATCTTCAATAGTCTAAAGAACTTAAACCTAACGCACCTGAACTTTGCCAGGAATGGTATTCCTGGTCAAGCTATGCAGGCATTAACAGGAGCCTTGCGCACTAACAAAACATTGCAAGAGTTTGATCTTAGCCATAATTACATTACCAGTAAAGGGGCGGTCATGCTGGCTGCAGGACTAAAAGGAAACTCAACATTAGAAACTTTTAAACTTGCTCACAATCCAATAATGGGATCGTCAGCAACGGTATTGATTAATGCTATAGGAGGATCGTCCTTAAAATTACTTGACCTTTCTGGCGTCAGGGTAAATCTCGCCTTTTTCAAGACTTTGAGAAACTATAATAAAAGTGGAAAAGAAGTAAAAATACTCTTTGGCTCAGAAATACGTTACAATTTCTTGGCAAGAGATCACTCTGTCCCGCGTGATGACGAAACTCCAACAAAGGAAAATGCATTGATGTTCGTTCAGAAATTGGCTGACGAAAAGGGAGTTTCTTTGCGTGAAGTTTTCAAGAATATCCATATGAACATCATAAATGAGCATCATGGAAGATATTTGGAGCTGAAATTACAGGACACAGAGCATAAAGACGACGACAAACCGAGAGAATCAATAGAGGTGAAGGTAGAAGATTTAGCTAAAGGTTTGAGTTCTAGCGCAATGGCAGTGCCAAAAGCATTGGCGATGGAGCTGTCACAAGCACTTGGAGACGAAGAGGGCTTAGTTGACATGTGGCGAATAATTGGGGACATCAGATGGAGGCCTGATGATTTGTATGTCAAAATCAAGAAACCGAAAAAAACGCCACCTCCAGATGATAAGTCTAAAAAGGAGAAAGGAAAGGGGAAAAAATAAGACTTAAGAAGAGTTTCTTATCATGCATGCTTTTTGTCAGTTACTTTTGTTGCATAGTTAAATGGATCAGCAAAATATGAAAGAGAGTTATTCCGGTTATACGTTGCCGTTAATGTGATGTGCGTAGACCTGGTGAACTTTTTTGTATACCTATCACTTTACTCCACACACTTGCTTACTTTCAAAAGCGGTGCAACATTGAAACATCAACACCGCATTTAACCGAATTTTTTAAAATTAAGCTGGATTCAGTGTTGAATACCTAGCTTTAAAAGTATACTTACAATACAAACAATGACAGAGTTGTAGCATTTTTTTGTTTTAGAATATATTCGACTATAAATTTGTATGTAGAACTATCAAACAATTAAAGTAAGCGCCTTTTCAAAATGTTTCACCAACTTGGTACCAAAGGTTTGGGTACTTTTTTTCTCTATAGATGTAAATAACAATGCAAAATAAAATGCGCAATTTGTTGGGGATATTTCGATAATTGGGAATCTGGTGTGGTCTTCAAATTTTTGGGGATAATAATTTTATTTTGATAACCCTAGTCTATTAGTAGTCTGCTCGTATTTCCTGTCGTCAAAGTAGCAGGAATGAGTTAGCCAGTCACTAGAGCAGCCAAAATTCGACACCGAGGAAGGTGGTTGGTGTCGTAATAGTTCCCTTATGCACATAAATTACCATATTAGGTGGATATTTCGATAGTCGGTTAATTGGCACGGTCTCAAATTTTTGGCTTGAAAATTTTTATGTTGGTAAGCCTGGTTGCTTTACAATAATCATATGCAAATAGTGTTTACGCATTCAAAGGAAAAATATTCCTCGCGCATGCACTGGTACTAAAAAATTAACACCAATCAATAAAGATCGCTAATTTCCCGACAATTGAAATCTTCCCAGCTAGTGTTTTATAGTGGCTCATGCACTGGTACCTCTGGAATAGATTTGGATTCTTATCTTCTTCTTCTATATATATAAAAATGGAGTTTGGTAAATTTGTTCCCTAAGATCTCAGAAACTATCCGACAGATTTGGCTGAAACTTTCAGCGTTTGTTCAATTTGGTACTGGGAAGGTTTATAGACCAGTTCGAAAAAAATCCGATTGATAGTTCCCTTTTTATTCCAATTTTAGGCCCAATATTCGCATAAATGCCCCAATATGGGGGTGGAAAAAAACGTACACATATTAACATTATATGTCCATCGAAAGCGCCAATTTTTCTGCTGAAGATAGCATCTGTTCGAAGTTTCTAAGTTGTATAAAAAACGAGTTATGAGCTTTTTTGTTCCCTGTTCGAAGGCTTTCATCAACCCAAGTCATTATTTAGTGTGTCATCTCAACTCCCAAGAATTGTTGTATTGTTGAATATTTTTGAGTTTCGTCTGACTTTTTGAGGCTTTTCTCAAGACAAATCTTAAAGTAACGTTTTTCCACAAGATTGGCTAAAAATAAATGGATTTGGCTGATCATTTTACTTTTAAACGGAACTTATGTAATTAATGGTTTATTATTATTATTCATGCTGATTGGACACTTGCTCACTATATCCAACCAACCAGCAGAAATATCGCCAGAATTTTTTCAGAAAGATTTCAGTTGCTGATGCATTTGGCAGTTTTTTCCACTGTCGCTGTTTTTGAGCCCAAAGACTACGTAATAATGTTTCTCAGCTTTCACCATGTAAACAAAATATCGCCAATCAAAGATACTTTAAAAAATATATATACTGTGTAAAAATAATTCAACAACTAAATTAGGCAAATCCATAAACCGCACAAAAACTTCCATTAAATTTTCTTTTTACACGATTTCAAACAATCGCCAAGTTTTTCTACTTATTTTTGGAAACATTTCGGATAAAACCGTTTAGCGCCATTTTTTTTTTTTTTTTTTTTTTGACCAAAAGTATCTCAGCATCTTGCCACAATATTTCTATAATAAAAATTAGTAAGGAGGGGGAGTATTATTGAAAGTGTCAGAAAATGATTCTCGCAAATTTGGTAAAATTTTAAACCGCACCAAGTGCCCACAAAAATTGAAATTTCCCAAAATAACTAAAGCAAGTGTAAGGGGAACACGGGCGGCTACAGTTTTGAAAACAGTTCGTACATCAATAGCCATACAGAGAAGGTTTTAGATTTAAAAAAAAAAGTACTAACAGATAAATCTTTTTAAACATGTAAAGTTTAATTTCATATTTCGGTAATTCTTCAAATTTGTATATGCTTAAATGTCGTTCTTTCGTTTCTAATTGAATACTATTCCGTTCTTTATACTTATTGCTATTTTAGTTTAATGAGTAAGGAAGAAGCTCGATTTTTAATCACGTCAAAAATTGTTTGTTTTAAATTCTTTCGCTTAAAACAGAAAACAAGGGCAAGTAACGATTGTTTCTCATAATTATTACTGACTCAGGCAACGCCGGGTATTTTTGCTAGTATTATATAAAAATGGAGTTTGGTAAATTTGTTCCCTAAGATCTCAGAAACTACCCAACAGGTTTGGCTGAAACTTTCACCGTTTGTTCATTTTGGTACTGGGAAGGTTTATAGACCAGTTCGAAAAAAGTTCGATTGATAGTTCCTTTTTTATTCCAAATTTAGTCCTAATTTCGCATAAATGCCCCAATATGGGGGTGGAAAAAAACGTGCACATATTAACTTTATGTGTTCATCGAAAGCGCTAATTTTTCTGCTGAAGATAGCATCTGTTCGAAGTTTCTGAGTTGTATAAAAAACGAGTTATGAGCTTTTTTTGTTCCCTGTTCGAAGGCTTTCATCAATCCAATTTATTATTTAGTGTATCATCTCAACTCTCAGTCGATAGCTAGAATTGTTGTATTGTTGAATATTTTTGCGTTTCGTCTGACTTTTTGAGGCTTTTCTCAAGTCAAATCGCAAAGTAACGTTTTTCCACAAGATTGGCTAAAAATAAATGGATTTGACTGATCATTTTCCATTTAAACGGAACTTAAATGTAATTAACAGTTTTCTTATTATTATTTATGCGCGCGCGCGGATTGGACACTTACTCACTATCCAATCAACCAGCAGAAATATCGTCAAAATTTTTGCAGAAAGACTTCAGTAGCTGATGCATTTGGTAGTTTTTTCAACTGTCGCTGTTTTTGAAGCCAAAGGCTACGTAATAATGTTTCTCAGCTTACACCATGTAAACAAAATATCGCCAATCAAAGAATCTTAAAAAAAAAAAAAATTACAGTGTAAAAAAAATCCAGCAACTAAATTAGGCAAATCGATAAAGAGCAAAAAAACTTTCATAAATTTTTAGTTTTGCACAATTTCAAACAATCGCCAAATTTTACTACTTATTTTGGAAACATTTCGGATTAAACCGTTTAGCGCCATTTTATTTTGACCAAAAGTATCTCAGCATCTGGCGACAATATTTCTATAATAAAAATTAGTAAGAAGGGGGAGTATTATCGAAATTGTCCCAAAATGATTCTCGCAAATTTGGTAACATTTTAAACCGCACCAAGTGCCCACAATAATTGAAATTTCCAAAAATAACTAAAGCAAGTGTAAGGGGAACACGGACGGCTAAATTTTTTAAAACAGTTCGTACATCAGTAGCCATACAGAGAAGGTTTTCGATGTTAAAAAAAAAGTACTAACTGATAAATCTTTTTAAACATGTCAAGTTTAATTTCATATTTCGGAAATTCTTCAAATTTGTGTATGCTTAAATGTCGTGCTTTCGTTTCTAAATGAATACTATTTTGTTTTTTATACTTATTGCTATTTTAGTTTTATAAGCAAGGAAGAAGCTCGATTTTTAATCACGTCAAAAAGGTTTGTTTTGAATTCTTTCGCTTAAAACAGAAAGCAAGGGCAAGTAACGATTGTTTCTCATAACTATTACTGACCCAGGCAACGCCGGGTATTTTTGCTAGTAAATAATAAAATTGGTTGCTTTTCAGTGAAAGGGATCAAGTGTTATCTAAGGAGGAATTATCATATTTAGGAACACGCCAAGTTCGTAAAAACTTTTCCCTTTACTAAAATCCCACTTGGCATTATTGAGCAGGCATGCTCTTTGTTTTGACTATATTTTATGTTACGAGAATCAGCGTGTCAAGGTCAAATAGCTTTTCCCTTTCTGGTTGTCATCGCAACGGCACTGTGAACTCCCCCCCCCCCCCCCCGTTGCTTCTGGAAATCTTATGCGTTGCAAAAGCAACGTGGAGAAAAAAAGTTCATAATGCCGTAACCATGAAAACCACAAGAGGAGAAGCGCTGATGCCAGCTCCACTCTCCCTAAAAAGCACGAGAGGTTTTTTTTGCCGAGAGATCTGTGACGTCATGGCGAGGGAAGCGTTGAACGAGAGAGCGTTCACACTCTCGGGCGAGGTGTTTGCGCACGCAGAAGCCGGAGATGTCACGAGCATTCGCGCGCGTTTCAACTGTCAATCCGCTTGTTTGTTTACAAAATGGACCACGAAGTAGATGCAGATTTTGCGATGTGCCTGTATTCTTTTTACATACAACTACCTACACATTTACAACACCAAGAAGGCAAAAAAGAAGTCGAGGAAGAAGAGATGGTGGTTGACAAATATGTTTATCCGCTATTTTTATGAAACTGTTTTATGACAACAAATGTGAATTTAAAAATTAAGATTACAACCAAAAATGGCCACAATATTATACAATGTAGTTATAAAAATAAAATATAAAAGATCTGTACTCATGATTTTCATAGCATTGAATTACACTGTGCGTCAAAAAAAAAAAAAAAAACCTTCGAAATGCTTCTGACATTTTGTCGGCTGATTCTTATGTAAAATGACCCCCTGAATCCGAATATGACCTCCGTTTTCCTCCTATACGTTCCAATTTTATTAAAGTCCCCCTTCCCCACAAGTTTTTAAAAAAATTCCTTAGTTTTTGAGCAAGTATTTTTTTTTTTTTTTGGAGGTGAAAGGAGCTTTATATTAACTGCTAATAATAGTTTTGATGGGCAAGAGAAGTTCAAAGTTCAAGATTATGGACACCGATCGCAAAAAGGGGGACTTGGGGTGTATACCCCCCCCCCCCCCCCAATATCAGAAAAATAACGAAAAACGATCTTTTTATTCTGCTTTTTTAAAAAAGATGTTTGTAAAAAAAATTTCGGTGCAGAATGAGAGTATAAGACTCTCTTCTATGAATGACTCCTATATCCAAAAAAGATTTTCGCGATGTAAAACAAATTTAAAAAAAAAAAGTGTCTTGTGCATGTGGCACGTTGCATACGAGTTGAATCGCAGGTTTTCATTCGAAAAGACATTCTTCTGGCTGATTCTAAGGTAAAATGACCCCTTGTTTCCAAATACGACCACTTTCCTCCCATCTCGCCCCCCTTTTAGAACTTCCCATACCCCTCCTCTGATTCAGAGCCACTTTTTTTTTTTTTTAATTTGGAAGGGGAAAAGAGCATTATATTAACTGTAAACATTAACCGTAAGAGATGTGCAAAGCTCAAAATCTTGTGCATATGTGGCAAAAAGGAAAACATGGGGGCACTCTTCCCCCCCCCCCCCCCAACACACTGCGCAGCGAAAAAAATTTCAAATGATTCTGAGGCTATTCCGCCTGATTCTTCTGCTAATTGACCCCCTGAATCCAAATATGATCTCCGTTTTCCTCCTACACGTACCGATTTTTGTAGAAAATCCCCCCTTTTTGAATTTTGGGGGGGGGGGGGGCAAGTTTTATTTGTTGCTACATATGCACAAAATTTTGAGCTTTGCACATCTCTAGTCATTCAGGGTAATGTTTACGGTTATTGTAATGCTCTTTTCCCACTCCAAGTTTTAAAAAAATGGCTCTGATTTAAAGAAGGGGTGGGGGAAAATCTAAAAGGGGGGCGAGATGGGGGAAAGGTGGTCGTATTTGGAAACAAGGAATCATTTTACATAAGAAGCAGCCAAAAGAAATGCGATTCCATGCATCAAACCTTTTGCTTATTTTTATGATCCGTGTGCTTTGCGTTCCAAATTATAGGCTCTGTTTGAAAAATTTCCAAAAATTTCAACTCCAAAGAGTTGTTCCAAACCTAATTATTAGACATGGCGAACTGCGATTTGCTTTCTGAAAACCAAAACAAAGCAAATTCCGCGCGGCGGATAGATGGCGCTGCAGTAGCCTCTCGCGCTCCTTTGACTCGGGAACAATTTACCGACATTTACTGGAGGCAACGCGAGACATTCGCGAGAGACACCAAGAGGCGCCGAGTTCCCCATCCACACTCTAACCCTTGTCTTGTCTTGTGCTCTCGTTGGAGAGTCTGGAGCCGGCGTGAGAGTGAGAAGTTATTTGGCCATGACACGCCAATCCTCGTTACGTACACTATATAGCTGGTTAAAAATATTGGGAAAAGTGCCAAGTGTTCCACGGTATAGTGACTTCCCCATTATCAACTCCAGTTGTCACGATCACAAGTACTGACATTGTTAGGGGCAGAACATAATGACGGTACTGTGGTCATTATGGTATGTCATAAAATAAAAATTTTTAAACTTTGTCATGCACATTTGGGATGCAATGTATTTGCACCCAAGAAATTCAGTTCTAGTATTATTTTTGAAAAATATTAACGTTTAGTTACCGGGAAACGAGCTTAAAGGTTTGAAAAAAAAAGGTAAAAAAGTCGCCAATTTCCAAAATTTTTATGAAAGTACAAATGTTTAAAAATCTTGTTCTAAAACCATTCAAATGCTTCCTTTCAACACTCTTTTCACATGTCTTCATGATTGACTACTTTCCTTCACAGTTTTAAGCGCGGGAATAAACCTTACCTTTTTGTGAAATTAATCAAAAATCAATCTTTTAACCATTTTTTGTATATTGCAATATTTCTTCTTTTATAGTCCAGTATTTTTTTTCACAATAAATGTGTACTATGCATCTCTCTGTTGGTAATAAATATATTATCGCATATACAACCGAGAACCCACCACAAGGAGGTTGCTGCACTTCATGCTCCACTCTGCCCTTCCCATCCTCCCAATCAAGTGGGATAGTCATTACAGGACTTGCATTTGCACTTACTATACGATATTAAACGAATTTCAGTGTTTGGACAAGGTTTGAAGTTAGACTTATGATTCAGTTTTGGCATTATGATCGTAAGAATAAAGTTCTTTTTCTAAATCCATTTCCATCTCTTGGCTCTGTCTTATACCTTTCTCTATTCAACTCCTTTGTATTTCGACTGTAGTAAAATTCACTGAGTGAGTCTTTGAGAAACCATTAATAAAAAATTTTTGAAAAAAAAAAAAATAGAACAAACTTCAAAATTGCACTAAAAAGTGAAAAATAATTTTATTCTTCAAACACCATCGATAATACTTTTAAACACAATTTTTGAAGTTGGCGCAAAAACAAAAAGTAAAATCCATTGTTACCATGCTTCTTTCACATTGTTATCAAAAAATCATCCAAAGTTAGGAACGAAAAATTTATATCGTTACTCAAATATGCTGTCATCAATGCGTAATGCATGTGGAAGTGAAGAAACTGGGCCTCATTTAATTTATAGTTGTAACTGAGTTATGACTGTGAATGATTTTATCGATCGTTTTTGCGCCAACTTCAAAAATTATGTTTAAAAGTATTATCGATGGTGTTTAAAGAATAAAATTATTTTTCACTTTTTAGAGCAATTTTGAAGTCGGTTCTATTTTTTTTTCTTCAAATTTTTTTTATTTTATTCTTTTTAGTGTAAATGTATTTCAGAAATATTAAGAAGTTACTATAACGAAACTTTACCTTATTTTTTTTATAAAAATGCTCCATACTAAAAAAATAAAAACACGCCTTAAACTTTAAGCGATTGACAATAAAAATTTATCCTTGTTCCTCACTGGAATTCATTCGTGTGCTAATTAAATTATAACTATTTAAATATTACGTTTTCCCTAACTAATTTACATTTCACAGCATAGTTGCTTTTTGTGCAATCCTGTATCTCCTTACTCAGCCCAAATCCTCTGTTATTGGCATACTTGATAACGATAAAAATACTACTATAGTTGAAGCAAACCTAACCTAGTAGCATTGTGAAAGCTAAGCAGATCCTAATCACTGCATAAACCTCGCTTCCACGTTAGGTTTACCCCCACTATAAAGCAATGACACTGAGGAAACTCGATGCTTGCTTCAGAGAAACCTCCATTCAAAATTATCACCACAATTACTATTAATATTATTGTTGTATGGCACCAAATTGTTGAAACAATGGGTTGTATGTTTAATCATTTAATAGGGAAATTGCATGAAATTTATTGTTTTTTGCCCATAACTTTTTTTCTAACGAACAAATATGGTCAAACAAAGTAATGGGACCTAAGTTGAGCCATCCCCTATCCATTAAAAGAAGAATAATCAAAATCGGTCCACTAGGTGAGACGCTGTGAGTGGACAAACAAAAATAAAACATACATACGGTATGAACTGATAACCGCCTCCTTTTTGAAGTCGGTTAAAAAGGGAAAGTTATCGCTTATCGGTATCTAGTTGCGTTAATACCGCTATAATTTTAGAATTACATTGCTTCCAAAATCTTGGAGCTTCCCTCCAATAGACCAGTCCCTTAATTACCCAAATGATTAGCTTGCCCAATCGGGCGCCGAACTTAGTTTTGGAAGGGCGGAAACTCTCAATTTGCCGAATGGAACTTCAAATTGTTGCCGAATGATGATAACTCTGTTGAACAAGGAAATTTTTGGAAGATCCCCAGCGCCCCCCCTCCCCCCTTCCATGCTGAGCTGTATTCGCCCCTAGTGGATACTTCTAGAAACTAGTTCTAGTTCAACTTCACGAATCTCGAAACTCATAGTTCTAATACTGACAGCACCATAGAAGTCAGTTGCCTACGCAAAAAGGGGGGGGGGGGGATCTCCCTTCCGGCTTTGAGTAAACCAAAAATTTATATGTTATCCGACGTTTCATTTCATATTCTAAACTTTTTTGTTTTCTAAGAAAAAAACACGTAGGTACAGTGAAACTTCGAAAAGTCGAAATTGCAGGGAATGCGAACAAAATTCGGGTTATCAAAAATTTGGCTTCTTGAATACGAAAACAAAACTATAGAATAAAATAAAATACCACCACTGACATAGACGTGCGTGACCAAACATTTGAGGGGGGGAGGGGGCACCAAGACCGTCGGTAAAAAATGGGTACAACAAGCTGCCCCCTACCCCCAGTTTTTCAGATATGGCGTCACCAATTTCATTTTAGTGATGGAAAAAAAAAAGAAAAAGAAAAGAAACCTTCGTATTCTTAAGAACATTGAATGGAAATAATAAGTGAACAAATATAATAAAGGTGTCAAAAAGCCTTTTTTTTTTCTGCGAAATTGTGAAAGCAAATGCAACTTTTGAATATTTTTTGGAACATTCAAAGTTTCGCAATATGATATACCGAACTGAGGTGCGCTGAAGCAAACGTTTCGAACATTTTTTAACGAAAAGAAAGTATTCAGTGTACAGTACAAATCTATAACAAACGTCAGTCAAATAAAAAATGAAGAGGTAAATAAACATCACTTCATAGGGGCTGCCGGCATTTTCAAATTTCCATCTTTTTTCTTTTTTTGTAAAAATATCATCATGAAAATCACGTTAAGTCACGAAAAATATATGTGCCACCAAAATACGTTTTAAATAATAAAAGTAAAGACAGAGTAAGGTGAGATTTAAAAAATTTCATGATTAGTCACACCACTAGTTCTAAGTTTTGAAATACAAAAGACGAATCAAAAAATTTGCAGCGATATTCAGAAGACATGACAAAACAAAAGAAAGTGGAAAAAACTGAGATAAGTCTGATCAGTACCATATAGGTTCAAAATGAGGAAAGTTTTTTTTTTTTTTTTTTTTTTTTGACGGGGGGCCACAAACGCTTGTATTTTAAACAAATAAAAATATGAGACTGGAAATCAAAAATTTCATTATGGAAAAACCAAAGCGAGTGCTTTTGTTTTTCCATAATGATATTGAAATGAATTGAAAAAAAAATTAAGTTTATAGTTAATTTGAATTCTGAAATTTTGAATTCAAATTATATTTTTCGCAATCACGAGTTGCGACAGGACCCTACTTCTTGGTTACTACTCTGCTCACTTGTTTCTAGAAACGGTTTCCTGTCCCACCTCTTGGGCAATTACGTCATTACGTGTGTACAGTTGTGTATGTGTAGACCTGTGTGTATGCACGTTGGCATGTGTGTATGTGTGTAAAGGTGCGTGTGTGTATGTGTGTAAAGGTGCGTGTGTGTATGTGTGTAAAGGTGCGTGTGTGTATGTGTATGGGCGTGCGTGTGTGTAGGACATGGACGCCACCGACCAGGAGAAGCGGCTACCGTGAGGAGTTGCGTCTGCAGAGGACGGTGGGGTTGAGAAAAGAAACAAACATCAATGACGGTCAAGTGAAAACAATTAGCAATCGTGACTGCTCAATAATTTTGGAAAAGAAAAACTAGTGGAGAATTTTTCAGAACATTTTTATTAATAATTTAATTAAATAAATACGATTGTGACATTGCCAACGAAAAAGGGGAGAGAGAGGATCCCGAACTCTATCCCTTTATTTTACGATTTTGAAAAAGTCTGATCTCTTCTCTTATCGGCAGCAAAGATGACCTAGAATTACTGAAGAACTTCGATTTCAAAAAACTTCTAGGAGTGCGCCCCAGCTCAAACCCTCAAAAAACAGCTTGTCCCATCATTAAAAATCGTCTAAAATTCCGTCTTTACGACATACTGATGCTCTGAGGTGATGATATATACTTGGCAAAATGAGTTTATAACATAATTTCATAGATTCAAGATTTTGAAAACAAATTCGTAATTTTATGTGGAGCATAGAAATACCTCTTCCACTTCTCCCTCCTTCGCCAAAAGTGGTATTATTCCATAACCTGGAATATACGCACCCCTCCCTGTAACTTTTTCCATCCTATTTTCGGGATGCGCTAATTTAGAGCTTTGGTTTTCCCCCATATGCAGGTTTTTCTTTTCTACTGAAATAAATGAAGTAAACAATAATTTTAAACGGAAAAAAAAAAAGAAAAATCCGAAATTCCGAGAAAATATAATTCGTTTCAGAAATTTATTATATCTACTTCATCTAGACGCCATTTAATGCAATGCAATGGCGCCGATTTCTTTCTTTTACGAAGTAAAGGAAGTATTGTATTCGCGAAAAAAATTTCATTCAAAGATCGACCTTAATTTCCATTTTGCTCGTCCCCGAATGAATATTGAAGTTTTTTTTTCAACCCGACCACACGTGGATATATGCCTAAGAACGTATAAACACCCGAAATATCCATCTTGACGATCACCGAATTAATTACAAGTTTTCTCTTGACGTCTGTATGTACGTATGTATCTCGCATAACTCAAAAACAGTATGTCCTAAAAAGTTGAAATTTGGTACGTAGATTCCTGGTGAGGTCTTGTTGTGCGCCTCCCCTTTTGGTTGCATTCGGATGTTCAAAAGGGGGTGTTTTACACTTTTTTGAGGGGAAATCATTGTTCATTTCAATGCAAACTCAAGTGGTGTTATAATTTGGCAAACACTTGACTATCTATCGCCAAGCTTTTGGTCACCAAGTTTTTAGTTTTTTCGTTAACTTGGCAACAAATTTGGCGTTTTTTTTTTATATTTTAATCATGTTTTATTTTGGCAACTATTGATGATATTTCGAGAGTTAACCATTGAAACACACTAAAATGTCCAATATTGGGAAAATTAATCTGTATAAAACTTTTTTTGCTTCAGTTCGCAACAAACTTGTTATAAAAATATTTAAAGTTTCTTTGCTTACTCCAAGGCACTATTATCGTTAAATTGGCGTAAAAGGAAGTCATGTGATGCACACATCAGCTCGTTTATTCATACTTTTTTGGAAAGCAATAAAAACTAAATTAATAAATAAATATGATTTCGATTAAGAGAGTTACGTAAGCAAGGAAACTAAGAGGACAGTCATAGAATAAAAGTCGACTAATCGAATATTTCGACTCAACGAAAATAAATAACATTAATTATCCATTCAGTTAGACGGGAATAAATACTCATTTCGGCTAATAGAAGTTTGGGCTCAAAAATTTCAATTTAACGCTAATTATCGACTTTACACTCTCAAAAATAATTCCTTCAATTGACGGAAATTCTCTTGGCAGCAGTGCTGCCGGACTTTTCACGATTTTTAACGGATTTCCGTTTTTATTTTCTCCTGTCAAATGAAGGAACGTCCTTCTTTTTTCTTTTCGTCATAGGAGGAAAATTTTCCGTCATTTGACGAATTTCCGTTTTTATTTTCTCCTGTCAAATGAAGGAACGTCCTTCTTTTTTCTTTTCGTCATAGGAGGAAAATTTTCCGTCATTTGACGAATTTCCGTTTTTATTTTCTCCTGTCAAATGAAGAAAGTTTCGTCCATATTTTTCCTGTTGTGGGAGGAATATTTTCTGTCATTTGACACTTTCCCCGTTTCTTTTCTTCTCCGTTAAATGTGGGAAATTTTTCGTTGTTTGAAGAAACGTCCGTTATGGTAGTTTCTGTTACATGAAGTCAACTTTTCGTTATTTGAAGAAATGCTCGTTTTTTTGTTTGTTACATGAATGATTTATTTCGTTGTTTGAAGAACGTCCGTTATGATCGTTTCTGTCAGATGAAAGACAATTTGCGTTATTTGAAGAAACTTTTTTCTTTTTTGTTTCTGTTAATGAGGTTTTTTACAAATATTTTTTTCAGATACTTTGAAGCTGTATTTTTTCTTAGTCCGAAACGTGGATACATCAAACCAACAAAATCCCAAGTAAAATTTTAGACCCCACCCCCTCCCCCGCGAAAAAACTCTCCAAAAATAATTACAAACTTATTTAAAAACAACTTTTAATTTTTTTAGTTTTAGAATATGTTGTCAGTCGAAAATTTTCGGAAACGGCAACCCAAAATTTTCGAATGAAATACGCCTCTGAAAATTCCACAAGAAAGTTCAAAAGTAGATTCCTTATTGGCTAAATGTATTTATCAAAAATCTATTTTTCTCACCTGAAAGCAGGTATCTTATTACATAGCGGTTTCAAAATGCAGGTTTCTTTCATGAAAGACTACAAATGGTGTAAGTTTCAAATTTTCATAAACTTCATAAAAATTTTAAGAATATGAAAATTAGTTTGTGAAAAACGGCCATTTCGTGTAATGAGATAACCACTTTCAGAGGCTGAAAATAAAATTATGAAAAATTGATTGTATGCTGATCAACTTGAGATTTACTCACTCCGGTATTTTTCTGAAGTTCTATTTAAATAAGAACCTGAAAAATGCACGCTGTACATATATAATGGATAAAAAATGTGCTTAGTATTGGAAAAAGATAGATTCGTCTAGTATCACTCAGTAAAATACAAAAAGAAAAAGAGTGTAGAAGATTGTAGAATTAACTTTATTTTTATAAGCATTTATACATACAGGTAATATTAACATCATCAGCAATTTCATTCCAATGTAAAATGAATCTTTTGCAAATGAATAAAAAAAAAATCTCTTGAAAATTCAATTAATTTTATTTATATTCTTGCATCAACTACCATCTTTATGGATATGAATAATTGACTGAAATAAAGAATTGAAATTGACATTATATGATAACAATTTAATTGATTTAATTATGTTAACCATAATTGAGACTAGAAATAGATTTACACCCCAAATAAGAATATAGTTTCTTTACTTTTTTTTATTTGTTCAAAGAGTATATCATATTTTGAACAAAATATACAACAGTCATTTTACATAGTTTTCCAATCATAAAAATTACACTAACTAGATAAATAATAAAGCTTGATTTAATTTTTGATATTAGTAATTAAAATTTTAATTTCTGAAATTAAGGTTTGCAACATAATTGTAAGCTTCTATACATAATTTTATGAATAAAGAAACGGGAGAATAGCCACAAGTTTCAAATTAAGACATTCCGAAAATTATGTAAAAATATTACAATTTTGAAAAATAGACGAGAGCAAAGTATAAAAATTACCAGGCAATTTTTTTCTTTTTGCTTGCTTGTTTGAGCAAATTACTTCTAGTAAGGTACCTTTGATCTATACTTCGGTTTTATATTGTTTTTAGCTTTATAGTGATATGACAACACTGCCCATATAGTTTGAATCTTTATCACCATAGTTTTCAGTGCAACTGAATTTCTTTTTGCGAAGCAACAAATTTGAGATAATACATGTTTAAGGGTAACTTAAAGTATTAGAAGTATTTTACATCCATTAACTTTGAAACAGCAATGTAGATTTAGTTGTAATAGCATGTATAACAAAAAAAAAAAATAATAATCCCATAATAAACACTGTAAAGTAATACAGAATTATCGGCAATAATTTCCAATGTAGCAAAATTAGCATTTAGATAGCGACTTTTGACATCAATATGTTTATTCATCCATATTTACTAATTCATTAGCATTTCTTCAATTAAAATTTCTAATCTGTCTTTTAATTTTTAAATGACTAATTTTTTTTTAGCCAAATCAATTTTTCTGCCAATTTTATTAGTTTCAGCAGTGAACAAAATGTTTTTCACGGATTGTTTAAGTAAGAAAAACCTATTAAAAAAAAAAAAAACCTTAAGAGTCTTGACTAAAATCTCAAATATTTTTTTGTGAGTTCTGTGCCACTAAGGATATTTTTTTAATGCAGTAATTTAAAAAAATTGACACTTTAAATAAAAGTATAATTTTCAAGGATAATTGTATATAAAACCATTGCTGAATGGGGTCGTTTCCTAAATTTGAAAGTATTTTTTTTTTCTGAAAGAGCATGTTTAAAAACATAGTATTTGATCATTTTAAAAATAATTTGACAAAGTTTACTATTTTTAAAAAATTATTTAAATTGATGCATAGAATGAATTTTAATTTTTACTCTTCTGCCCATGACATAACACATAATGAACTGCCATTCGCACAGAGCATAATATTTAATTCGCTTCTTTACTCACATGTATGGCAAGGATATGGTTGATAGCAAGCGCAGAGCGCAATATTAAATTTGCTTTTTGGTTATCATAACGTGGAATTGTGGTAAACAGCAAGTGTAAGCATTCAGAGTGCCAGTGAAGTATGCGCATAAGTTGATCATTTGTGACGTCATAAAGACTATGCCTTGTTTGAAAAATCGGACATTAAAAAAATTAATTAAAAAATAACTGCTGGGAAAATGAAAGTATTTTCTGGGTCCATGTTATTAATATTTATTTTGCACATTCTATCAACTCCAGTGACTAAAAGTAGTACTTTTGACTGAAGAAAACAACCCCACTGTTTATTCAATTAAGAACAACATTCCTAATATCAGCTGGTCTTAAAACTTTTACTTAAATTTGCATTGATAAGTTTTTGTTCAATAATGATTAAGTTGCAGAACATTAATGAAGAAACTATTCTTAAAATGTCTCAAATACAGTATACTCTCGATATCACAAAGTCGAAGGGACGGTAAAAAAAGTTTGAGATATCAAGTTTTCGAGATAACAAGGGTATAATCATAATTTAAAATATTTTAAAAATTAGTCACACTAGTTAAAAATAAGTGGAAACATATAATGAAAGCTTAAAAAAGGATACTCTAAAGAAGTAGCAAAATGTAGTGATTTACCACAACTAAACTGATCAAAGATTTGGATTACTAAGTTACAGAATGGTTTCAAACGAGTTTCGAGTGCTCCGGAACAAAAGAAGTTAGACAAAGGATTTCACCATTCCCTGCGTCTCTAAAGGGGGTTTTCCGTTCATCTCCCGTTTTCAAGGAGATGAAAATAGGGTCAAAAGGTCCAACGAAATGGCATGAGAAGGGGGCAAAAAGTTTTAGGTACGTTTCTTGGACTTAAATTTTCTGAATCCCCTAGGCTGCACAATGAAAGTGACAGAAGATAAGCTTTGCCTAATCATTCGTAACCCTTGAGAGAAATAATGAAGGGGTGTGAAACTTTTGGAAACATTCTTTGAGTGGCTTCAAGACAATAAACTGCGGTTTTTCCAAAAAAGTCATATTTGACTTCGAAAAATATTCCACATAACAAAGTTTTGATTAAAAACGCTTCAACATAAGAATGAAAAATAACATTAGAAAAATATGCAAAAGGGGAGAAATAATTTTTCGTCATATCAAGTTTTTCGAGGTATACTGTACTTGAAAGACATAGCACAGAATAAAAATATAAATGTCAAAGGCACCAAAAACTAAGCCTTTTGACTAGGTTAACACTTTTTTACTCTTGGTTCTTCTTTCCCGGTTTATTTCTGCAAAGACACTGAAAGAAAAGAAAAGAAATTATCACAAGACAATAAAACTAAACAGAGAAGGGTGCAGCAGTATGCCTGCTGTTTAATAAATTCTTGCCCTTTTCCATACCTTGAGTCAATTAAAGGTGAGCATTTTTGAAAATAAGAAAATATTTGAAAAAATTGGCTTCTATTTTAAGTGACTAAAAAAACTTGAAGGTAAAAAATGTTAACATAGTTGCAACTGTCCATAAATAATCAACATTCCAAAAGTGATGTAATTTTGTTGTGTTTACCTATGCATTTTTAAAAAACACTTAAAGTAGGTTACAGTAATTTTAACTTTATGTGGGAACTGTTCACATGTGCCCTTAGATGTTGTTCATAGGATTCCCACCATTCACCTTAGAACAAATTGCAAAAGTGTAAAATCTAAATTTACTAAAAAAAGGAAACATTTTCATTAATTTACTTGAATGTTCATGTGGTTAGACTGGTATTGAGATCACTCAAACAATTTTCTAGATTTTTTGCAAGTCAATTTCACACTGGCAAAAAATTTGAATTCTGAAGTCTCACATTTGAGGTTTCATATGCTAGTGATTAATCTTTTGAAGTTACATCATACCACATGCAACTTTCGACTGTAAACAAGACTAATAAAAAAGGTTGAACCAATTTAAGCAGGAAATTTTCCTTTTTTTGAAAAAAAGTGAGGTGAAGTTACGAAAATTGTAGGATATTTAGTATAAATTTGAAGGTATTAGGAATTATAGGATTTTTTTAAAATTAGAATAATACCTACACCTGTAATAGTAATAAAGATGTGCTAGGAGATTGAAAAAATGTTCCATAAGAGACAATGACAATAAAGGGCTGGAACAAATAGATAAAATTCTACTGGACAGAAGTTTTTTTTTTTTCTATCATATTCTTTCAACAAAACAAGATTGCAAATTTCTTTACTAAATAAATGTTAAATGCATACTTAGAGAATGTGCTTTCTTTTACTAGAAAGGTGTTTATTTTTGGATGGGTCTTGGTAAATACTTCCCAAACAAACATACCCAAATATTAACTATAACTTACTTAAATTATTAAAATTAAGTCACATGCATGACAATAACATACCGCTGAATGAACTAATTCAAAAAATATATTACTTGCATGTATTGATGCTTTCCATCCAAAAATATTAAAAACTCTTCTGAATTTTAATATTGTCCCCTATAAACAAACAAAAAATGCATTTTGCTAAAATTATGCAAGTGATGATTTCAAAAGTTTTAGGACACAATTTTTATAAAATTTTAGTACATTTTTAAGACAACAAATATCAAGTTTTTTTTTTAAATTTAAATGTAATTCATTAGCTTGATTTTCATATTGGATTATAAAACGTTTCAAATTCTTGAAAACTACAACAGAATGCATTCAATCTTTTATTATTTAACACAGTGACACATTATGAAGTAGAAACATATACCAGTAGAATAAATGTCTGTTCAAGTGCTTCTTTACTTACCTTGTTATTGTTTCATCAAAGTGAATTAAAGAATGAGAAAGAAATATCCTTAATAAGGAAAGATTTAAAGTAGGCTGCAAGCCCAAAATTTTATGCATACTTAACTTTTATTAGATATGTCCCTGTAAATAACAGATAAATCATTTAAAGATGCAAATGAATAGTTGTTTATTACCGCAACTATTTTATCTTGGAGTGAATTTGGGGCAAAAGCTTTGAATTGCTTTATTACAACTAATTTGTTTTCAGTAGAGGACGAAGAACATGGAATTAAAAATACAACTTGATTTTTCAATCTACTTTCAACCTCTTATGTCTTGCCACTAGTGGTGTTCCCATTGGGTATGCTCCACATACGCTATATACTCTCAAACATTTTAAAAACATATAGCTTATATACCCTCAACTTCAAAAATTCTCACATTATGACATATTATGTATATGATCGCATACACATATTGTGTATAACTGATTACTGGGAGTATACCCTCAAAAAATTAATGGGAACATCACTGCTCGCCACATCAGCATGAGACAGTACCTGTAAAAATCCTTGATTATCAATATTGGAAAGATAGTGTATAAACAGAACAAAATGCTTTAAAGTGATCCTTTTCTGAACAGCACCAATGCTGATCTTGCATACATTTTTGTCTGCTTTTTCCAACCACAAGAAAGAGAAATTCGTTTTCCGTGGCATTTAAATAAAACAAATTACTATTTACAATTTTAAAGCAAAAAGTTAGTGACTAAATTTAAAAATTATGAGTGCAAGAAATGATTCAACTTCAATAAAGAGAAACACAAAGCAAACTGACTTCTTTGTACTGAAAGAACAAGGTAATGCTCAGAACACAACACAAGATAAGCACTATAAAAATAAAATTACTTCCCATTAGGGGACAACCCATTTAAACTTTGATCTAAATATATTTTTTGATCCAAATGTTAATAGTTGGGTTCTAACTCGACTCATTATATTTATTTTATTTCAATAAGCTATAATACTCTTCACTCCCCTCCCCTCGACCACAAAACTACAATTTGAGAGGAGGGAATACTCCCCCATTTTTCATTTCTTTTGAAAAGAGAAAAATTAAAAATATCATATTCTAATTTTTTGCAGAAAAGAAACGACTGCAAGAGTTACAAAGTATATAGATAAAACAAACAGCTTTATATTGAGCATATGTTTTGGTTAACTGCACCCCCCCCCCCCTTCATCAGAAAAAAAACAGCAGCAGCATAGGCTTTTCTCTTTTTTAGAGAAAATTTCTTAGGGTCTAACAAGTTTATTTTATCCTACAATATAGGCATATCATCATGAAAAGTGTCATTTCTGGGTTGATTTTTAGGAGAATTCCTACCCTTGCACTAAGTACTTGCAGAGCAAGA